>NC_088217.1:33883265-33952833 GCF_036934945.1 Oncorhynchus masou masou
TTTTGGACAGAACATTTCTGATTTTTGCACTGTTATGTAGATGGAAAAAAGCTGTCCTTGATACTGTCTTGTTATGTTCGTCAAAAGAGAGATCAGGGTCCAGAGTAACGTCGAGTCCACAGTTTTATTTGAGATGACTGTACAACCATCAAAATAAATTTTCAGATCCAACAGAAGATCTCTTTGTTTCTTGGGACCTAGAACAAGCATCTCTGTTTTGTCCGAGTTTAAAAGTAAAAAGTTTGCAGCCATCCACTTCCTTATGTCTAAAACACAGGCTTCCAGCGAGGGCAATTTTGGGGCTTCACCATGTTTCATTGAAATGTACAGCTGTGTGTCATCCGTATAGCAGTGAAAGTTAACATTATGTTTTCGAATGACATCCCCAAGAGGTAAAATATATAGTGAAAACAATAGTGGTCCTAAAACAGAACCTTGAGGAACACCAAAATTTACAGTTGATTTGTCAGAGGACAAACCATCCACAGAGACAAACTGATATCTTTCTGACAGATAAGATCTAAACCAGGTCAGAACTTGTCCGTGGAGACCTATTTGGGTTTCCAATCTCTCCAAAAGAATGTGGTGATCGATGGTATGAAAAGCAGCACTAAGGTCTAGGAGCATGAGGACAGATGCAGAGCCTCGGTCTGACACCATTAAAATGTACTTTACCACCTTCAAAAGTGCCGTCTCAGTGCTATGATGGGGTCTAAAACCCGACTGAAGCATTTTGTATACATTGTTTGTCTTCAGGAAGGCAGTGAGTTGCTGCGCGACAGCTTTTTCTAACATTTTTGAGAGGAATGGGAGATTCGATATAGGCCGATAGTTCTTTATATTTTCTGGGTCAAGGTTTGGCTTTTTCAAGAGAGGCTTCATTACTGCCACTTTTAGTGAGTTTGGTACACATCCGGTGGATAATCCTAAAAGGAGGGGATTAGGTTATCATTCCTTATGATCTAAAAGCCTAAACTGATCCATATGTGGCTCCTTATAGTGTACTTTAATGCCTCCTTGTGGACCCAAGTAATTTATCCAAAGTGACTTACAGTAGTGCTTGCATTTATTTTCAAATGTGTGGCCCCAGCTGGCATCAAGCCCACAACCTGGGTGTTGCAAGGGCTATGTTCTACCAACTGAGCCACACAGGCTGTAGTGCATTAAATGTGAGAGTTGTCTTCTAGTTTGTGTGTCTACCACCAGGAAAGATCTCAGCGGAGGAGGCTAATCGTTCTTCTCATCTCAACATCGTGGGCATGGTGGGCTCTATCGACAACGACTTCTGTGGCACTGACATGACCATCGGCACCGACTCCGCCCTGCACCGCATCATAGAGGTGGTTGACGCCATCACGACTACTGCACAGAGGTACACACATAACACACACACACACACCAATATTAAGGCATTTGTGAACATGAGTAAATCTCTTTCACTTTTTTCTGTTGACAGTCACCAGAGGACCTTTATCCTGGAGGTGATGGGCAGACACTGCGGGTGCGTGTGTGTGTGTGTGTGTGTGTGTGTGTGTGTGTGTGTGTGTGTGTGTGTGTGTGTGTGTGTGTGTGTGTGTGTGTGTGTGTGTGTGTGTGTGTGTGTGTGTGTGTATGTGCCTACTTACATGCCTGTGCGTGCCTGTGTATGCGTGTGTGCGTGCCTGTGTGTGTGTGCGTGCATGCGTGTGTGCGTGCCTGTGTGTGCGTGCATGCGTGTGTGTGTGCCTGTGTGTGTATTAACATTAATCTGTCTCCACAGCTACCTGGCCCTGGTGACTGCTCTGGCCTGTGGTGCTGACTGGGTGTTCATCCCAGAAATGCCCCCAGAGGAAAACTGGGAGGAACATTTGTGCAAAAGATTGATTGCGGTACCACACCTCCTGTCCTTCTCCCTCTATCCCTCTATTCTTCTATCCCTCAAACCTTTCTCCTTGTCTTGTGATTGAGCATCTCTTTGACCCTCTCTCTTCCTCATATACTAACACACAAAACAACGCTCTCTCTCTGTCTCTCTCTCAGCAAAGGGGGCGTGGTTCTCGTCTGAACGTCATCATTCTGGCAGAGGGAGCCCAGGACCGTAACCAGAAACCCATCACCTGTGACCAAGTCAAAAATGTGAGATATGACATCCCCCAGTCAGTAGAAGCTGGCCCTAACCTCTGAAACAGGCTGAGATGGTGGTGATGAAGAGGGCTCGTGTATTGCTAGTTCCTGCTCTACTCTCCTTTTTTATGGCCCAATTTTTTATTTTTACTTTGCTTGCTATACTTATGCAAAAACATTAATTCTATTCTACCAAGCCATTTACTTTACGTTTGTATTCTTTTATTATTTATTATTGTTGTTGCATTGTCCAGAAGGAACCTGCAAGTAAGCATTTCGTTGGATACCATATTCATTCCGTACATACAGTATGACTAATAAAACTTGAAACGTGGCCCAAATGGCATTTTATTCCCAATATAGAGAATGGGATGCAGGCACAGATCCCCTAATGGTTAAGGTTATAACGGGCTAGCGTAATGTGAACCTGACAGAGGACTGATGCTGTAATCTCTCTGTGTCACTCTATACAGCTGGTATCCAAGAAACTTGGCTTCGACACCCGTTCCACAATCCTGGGACACGTACAGAGAGGTGGCACCCCCTCTGCTTTTGACAGAATCCTGGTAATCCATCTGTCTGTCACCACTTTGTGTCTGTCAATCAGTCTGTCTCTGCCTGTATTATTTTCACTCTGTTGTCTAATCTTTCTTGACCTTCAGGGTCATTATATAGTGTCTGCAATGTTCCTGTAATGATAATCAATCCTTTATTCATGAATTCATTCATTAATTATCTCTCTCTCTCTCTCTTTCTGTCCCCCAGGGTAGCAGGATGGGTGTGGAGGCTGTGATGGCTCTGTTGGAGGCCACCCCAGAAACCCCAGCCTGTGTTGTCAGTCTTTCTGGGAACATGGCCGTCAGGCTGCCTCTCATGGAGTGTGTCCAAGTGGTGAGCTATACACCTACGCCACTTCAAACTGTTATATTTCCTCTCTTATTGTTGATAAATCACCTTTGTTATCTACAGAGAGTTCTATTTCCTATCTAACATTTTCATTCTCTCCTCGCTCCATTACCCCCTTCCTGCCTCTCTCTCTTTCTCTCAGACTAAAGATGTGACCGTAGCCATGACGGAGGGGAGATTTGAAGATGCTGTAAAGCTCAGGGGAAAGTGAGCCTTTTACTTGGCTTCTTTTATTCCTTCTTTATTTGCGCTTTGAGATAAAAAAAAAACGTTGGTCATTTTCTTTTCACTGTCTGTTTGTAGGAGCTTTCAGAATAACTGGGACACATACAAAATGCTGGCTCACGTGACCCCACCAGAAATGAAGGTGAGCAGCATTTTCTTTTTCTTGCTGTCTTGGTCACGTGTTTGGGCAACTGGTTGCACATTTGAAGGCGTTATAGGACTTTTTCCCCACAGTGTCGTTCTTATAATCATGTTGCGCCCAAAATACATCCTCTCTCCTGTTCTCCCACTCTCAGAGCAACATCAACATTGCCATTATAAATGTTGGCGCCCCCTGTGCTGGGATGAATGCAGCAGTGCGTGCAGCTGTCAGGGTTGGTATCATCCAGGGACATCAGATGCTAGCTGTACATGACGGCTTTGATGGCCTGGCCAACGGACAGGTGGGTCATTCCCCCTGAGGAATTCCTATAGTGGACAGCTTGTTCAAGCTGTTAGGAGTCAGTGGGTGCATCCCAATAATATCTCCTATCTCTTGAAGGGTGCACTCCTTCACTACTTCCCACAAATCGTAGGGCCTGATTCCAATTTAGGAAATTGTGTCTTTCTTACACACACCTTTCCTATGCGCTTCTCAGTGAACGAGTGTAATGGGCTTTGCAGGCATGGTTCCCTTGCACACGCTGAATACATTTAATTCAAGTGCTGAAATCCCTTCCACTTGCTGGCAAACAAATTTTCTTTTTGAGTTTTCATTCAATAACATTTTCAGTACATTTATCTTAAGCCGTCCCTTTCAATACAGTGTGCCTTTTAGTTATAATTTTGTCAACAGACTCACTAAAATATATCGAGAGAACGGGTTCAGAATATTACGGCTCAATGAAAGAAAGCCATCTAAATATATATATAAAATATATCCCATTTAGCAGACGCTTTTGTCCAAAGCGACTTACAAGTCGGCTGGGGCCACTACTTTTACATATGAGTGGCCCCAGCGGGAATCGAACCCACGACGCTTGGCGTTGCAAGCGCCATGCTCTACCGACTGAGCCACACAGGACCCTATGCAGATTCCTCTCCGTTTCAGCATCAATTGGTAGGGAAAAATGTTTGTAGATTATTTAGGGTTAGGAAAGTATTTATGAATCACAAAAAAACAGTTTGGGAGAGCATTTACGCACAAAAGAATAGTGTACAATATTAGTGTCACGGCCTTCGAAAGAAGTGGACCAAAGTGCAGCGTGGTGAGTGTACATTTTCCTTTTTATTTAAAATGTCGCCAACAAAACAACAAACGAAGAAACACCCGTGAAGCTTACAGGGCTATAGTGCCACTAACAAAGATAACTTCCCACAAATAACAAAGGGAAAAAGGCTACCTAAGTATGATTCCCAATCAGAGACAACGAATGACAGCTATCCCTGATTGAGAACCATACCCGGCCAAAACAAAGAAATACAAAAACATAGAAAATAGAACACAGAATGCCCACCCAAATCACACCATGACCAAACCAAAATAGAGACATAAAAAGATCACTAAGGTCAGGGTGTGACAATTAGGCTATACTCTTGTTTGTTGCCTGCGCTAACTAAGGAGCTGTGTGATGACACCGTCAAGTTTTGCGCCATGTGTCAGGTTCAAACTGTTACGGCTTGGTCTGTGCTCCGAACGAGTTAATTAGCCTACATGTCATGTTTATATTATCAACTGTTACTAATGATCCTCAGCAACAACCACACGGCAGTGACGGCGTTTACAGAGGAAGCAAATGAAGGTAAACCAAACAATGGAATTAAATGGAATGATAATGTAGTCTATACCGACTGAAGAGAACTAACAGTAAATTAGCAGTGTAATATGTGTTGTTATTAGGCCTACTGACAGTCGATACTGATACTGGCTAATATTCAACATGATAGGAATAGGAAGCAGAGAAAGTCAGGGGAGCCTATAATTAAGACAATCCAGAGTGCCCATTCCTCCAACTTAAAAGGCCGTACAATTAAAATGCTGCGTAATGGCACATCATTTCAACTTTACTGGGGGAAAGTTGATATGTTGATATGCTTTAGTTTGCTGCCATATGACTGGTTTGACATTTGTCTCCAGCCATTAGAAGGTCAAATATAGTGTCATTTATATTTAGAATTCCCTTATCCAAACAGATTACTCATTTACCCATCTATTTTCAATAGCTCTTATCAAGTTGTAAAGAAAAGAGCATGGAGAATGGTGTTATTTATATTGTAAAAAATGAAGTAGATGCTTTTTCCACTTGGAACCGGTAGGTTCACTCGACCTTATTCATGGTTTTCTGGCACATAAAGGGGGTGGAATTATTAGGGAATTAAGTCAAGGTCAGAATATGGTGTGTCTGTACACACACATCCACCACATCTTCATTTATTTGATCCCAACCAAAATGAATAGCAGGTGAATAGCACACTATTCTCATGCTTAAGTTCAAGGTCAGAAAAGTGCATAAAAAGGGAATTTACGCACTCTTAACTCGGGTCAGAATCGGGGCCTTAAAGCATTGGATTGGTGGAGGCCTGGGCTAGTGGAGGTTTCCACCATTTTCTTATACTAATCATTTCCTTTAAATTCAGCAAAGGGAAGTGAACAAGTGACATCCTCAGGAACATCAGTTCATTGCCAAGTTGTTGGACAACTCAACACAAATGACACACATGCATGTGCACATGCACAAACATATCATACTCATCTCTCTTTCCCCTTCTCCAGATTGAGCCTATCATCTGGGCTCAAGTGGGTGGATGGACTGGGAAGGGAGGGTCCAATCTCGGTACCAAGAGGTGAGACATCTCCACAGAGCACACACACCACTATGTAGTGTTTCGAGGTCTTCCTGACCATGTGACCTGTCCAGGAAAAGTTTAGGATGAACACAAGGCCCTAATTATAGGAATAGAAGCTTCTGTTGACAGATTAACCAGATGGTCACATTTAACTCTCTGTTTCTCCTCTCTGGTGTGAAGACACCTGCCAGGTAAAAACATTGAGCAAATCAGCCTGAACATTACCAAGTTCAACATCCATTCTCTGATCATCATCGGAGGCTTTGAGGTGAGGATCAAGGGGTTGGATTAGAGAGTGTGTTATGATGGTTCCCTGGCCCACCATCATGACACTTCATAGAATCGGTCCTTAAAGTATAAGTGTACAAATATTCTTGATTGAACATATTCATTAAGCATAAGCACTATAGTTGACAAACTATTAGTATCATGAATATTGTCATGTCTGTTGATGCCTAATCCAGATGTTGATGCCGTTGTCTCCTTGTCAGGCGTATCTGGGTGGTCTGGAGCTGGTGACAGCCAGGGAGATGTACGAGGAGCTGTGTATCCCCATGGTGGTCATTCCTGCCACCGTCTCTAACAATGTTCCTGGATCAGACTTCAGCATCGGAGCTGACACCGCCCTTAACACCATCACCATGGTCAGACATATCCTGATGCTTCACTTTACCCTGCCTTTATGTGCATATCTAACTCAAATACTTCATACCTCTGCACATTGATCTGGTACTTATACTCCCTGTATATAGATTCATTCTGTGTATTTTATTCCTCTTGTGTTACAATGTATTTTATTTACTCTGCACTGTTGGGAAGGACTCCCAACAAGCATTTCACGGTAAAGTCTACACCCATTTAATTCAGCACATCTGACAAATAACATTTGATTTGACACACACACACAATGCACCCCAGATACACACACACACACACACACACACACACACACACACACACACACACACACACACACACACACACACACACACACACACACACACACACACACACACACACACTGTACCCCAAATACACACATGCAGGCAAACACACACACACACACACACACACACTGTACCCCAGATACTCATATGCAGACAAACTCACACAAACACACTGTACCCCATACACACAAAGGTTTAAATACACATATGACAATACCCAGACACACATCCCTCCTCATACTTGCCCCTCTCTTTCTTTCTCTTCTTTCCTCTGTCAGACTTGCGACAGGATAAAGCAGTCTGCTGCTGGCACTAAGAGGAGAGTGTTCATCATTGAGACCATGGGGGGATACTGCGGTTACTTAGCAACCATGGCTGGCTTGTCATCTGGGGCTGATGATGCCTACATCTATGAAGAGCCTTTCCATATCCGTGACCTAGAGGTCAGAGGCCATATTCAGAATAACACAGATGGATGGATAGATTATGTGGTATATTTCAGACATATCCCAAAAAATGGGGACCTTGGGCTGTTGAATCATGGTTTTACTGTTGTATTGTTTTATTGTAGCTGAACGTGGAGCATCTGATAGAAAAGATGAAGACCTCAGTGAAGAGAGGCCTCATTCTCAGGTGGGTGTGCTCTCCTCAAAAACACATCCTTGCCTGATATCCCTCAGACATTATCATTCTCTTGTTTCTCTTGTTACTACAACTAACAAATGATGGATTGTCTTATAATAATACCGCCCTCCTCCTGCCCACAGGAACTCTAATGCCAATGAGAACTACACCACACAGTTCCTCTACAACCTGTACTCAGAGGAGGGAAAGGGCACGTTTGACTGCCGGATGAATGTCTTAGGACACATGCAGCAGGTCTGATGGATGCTTCTTCTAGCTGTTTCATGGACTCAACTCTAAACCTGTAGATAGTATTTCTGAAGTAATATAAGGATTCCAGGGTTTTTTTGGATCATAAAGGGGCTTAGGTGGTGGGTGTGGCAGGGGGCGTGGCAGGGAGTGTGGCAGGGGGTGTGGCAGGGGGCGTGGCAGAGGGCATGGCAGGGAGTGTGGCAGGGGGTGTGGCAGGGGGCGCGGCAGGGAGTGAGGCAGATGGCGTGGCAGGAGGTGAGGCAGGGGGTGTGGCAGGGAGTGTGGCAGGGGGCGTGGTAGGGGGTGTGGCAGGGGGTACTGTTGGCCCTTGGTTGCATTTTAGAGATCAAAATATATACTGTTAAATGTATTTTTTATTTTTTTAAATTATATTTTCCCTGACTGTCAAATTGTTATTTGGTGATTGTTAGTTCTTACAGATAATATATATATATAGGTCCATTATCTTTTCCACATAGTTTATATCTGGTTTTAGTTGTTTTAGTTAATACCGAAAGTGTTTTTCTCATCCCTAAAATGTTTTGTACACTGAGTTCCTAATATTGAGTTGCCTTTTGCCCTCAGAACAGCTTCTTTTCGTCTGGCATATACTACACAAGGTGTCGAAAGCCTTCCACAGGGATGCTGACCCATGTTGATTCCAGTGCTTCCCACAGTTATGTCAAGTTGGCTGGATGCCCTTTGTTTGGTGGACCATTCTTGATACACACATAAACTGTTGAGTGTGAAATCCCAGGCAACGTTGTAGTTCTTGACACACTCAAACTGGTGTGCCTGGCCCCTACTACCATACCCTGTTCAAAGGCACTTAAATCTCTTGTCTTGCCCATTCACTCTTTGGTGCTCTTTAGTGCATTCAACTGTGTCAAGGCTTAAAAAATCTTCTTTAACCTTTCTCCTCCCCTTCATCTACACTGATTGAAATGACATCAATAAGGGATCATAGCTTTCACCTGAATTCGCCTGGTCAGTCTATGTCATGGAAAGAGCAGGTGTTCTTATGTTTTGTACACTCGGTGTATATATATATATATATAATATTTTTTCCCTGGAATCAATTTATGTATATGCTCATATGGGAATACCTCTCTCTCTCTCTCTCTCACGATCTATCTATCTTTCTCTCTCCCCATCTCTCTCTATCGCTCTCTCTCTTGCTCTCTTGCTCTCTCTCTCAATATCTCTCTCTCTTTCTCTGTGTCTCACCACCAGGGTGGAACCCCCAGCCCCTTTGACAGGAATTTTGGTACCAAGATGGGATCCAAGTCTGTCCTATGGCTGACAAACAAGCTGAAGGAGTGCTACAGACACGGTGAGGATCATTGACACGCTGGACCAAATGTCTTCAAGCATATGGAATTGACTTAATTTCTTCGATCACCTCAATACTTTTTCCATCAAGAAGCACAATGTCTTCATAACTTGCTCCTCTGACTACTTTTGTCCTGCCATGAGAGAGGAGCTGGATAAATCCCATACAAACAGGTCTGGGATCAGCCAGGCTACTGCCCTCCTATACTGATGCTGGCCCTCTTTGTGTCCCCAGGACGTATCTTTGCCAACATGCCAGACTCAGCCTGTGTGCTGGGCATGAAGAAGAGATCCCTGGTCTTCCAGCCCCTGGCTTCCCTCAAGGACGACACTGACTTTGAGTAAGTCCTAGTCATCCCTCTGTTTCCACACTTCCTTTCTCTCCTCCTTCTCCCTCCTGTTTGTGACTATTCTTTATGCGTTCCACATTGAGTTCAATTGGGTTTTACTGACGACCAATGGTAGTTAAGTTGAAAGTGCTGTTTTCTGGAAGTCTATGCCAATCCATTTAAAACCATCAAATGTTTCTTTGAACAGATTGCTCACAGAAAGCCAGCCCAGGTTCCTTCTAGCATTTCCCTTGTTTTTTTCCTCTATTTCCTGTTTTCTTCCTCTGATCCCTTTGTCCTCCTCCTCACTCCCCTCTTCCACCACCCTGTCTTCTCTCTCCTCCCCCTCTTCTCCCTCACTCCACCCTTCCCTCCTCCCTCCATAGGCACCGTATCCCAAAGACAGAGTGGTGGCTGAGGCTAAGGCCCATCCTGAAAATCCTGGCCAAATATGACACTGTGGAAATGGACACCTCTGAGGTGGCTGCCATGGAGCACGTCATCAAGAAGACAGGCCTAGTCAAGGGGGGCAAAATGTAAACAAACAAATAAACACACACATATAAACACAACCTCACATAAACACATACATACCGACCATTGGTATTGCATCTCGGCCCACCCACAGTCAACCATTCAGTCAACAGATGTGTGTAGCATCTCAGTGTAGTCCTAGTGGTTATGAGGAAGAGACTGTACATACAGTTTGTTGTGTGGAGCTTTGAACAGTTCTACATCACAGAAGTCATTCTACACCATTCTGCAGAAACCCTGCAACAATACTGTGCAGATCTCTCAGTGGAGTCAGTCTAACACTTTTGTCTCAAAGCCACAAAAACACTCTCGGTGTGCTGTTT
The DNA here is from genome assembly GCF_036934945.1 of Oncorhynchus masou masou. Classification (NCBI taxonomy): domain Eukaryota; kingdom Metazoa; phylum Chordata; class Actinopteri; order Salmoniformes; family Salmonidae; genus Oncorhynchus; species Oncorhynchus masou. The sequence continues at coordinate 33,893,667 of NC_088217.1, forward strand.
CCTGTGTCTGGCTCACTGCTTTCTCCCCTATTTGTATGGCAGAACAGTTTACAAAATGAAGACTTCTTTCTTGCATTGAAACTGAACTAGGATATGTAATTAAACTCTGCTTCATTTCTGGAGGTTTTATTTGTTTTGTTTTTTGCTACACACATGACATGATAAAAGATAATGTCAAATATACTATGTTTAATGAATATCGAATATTTAGTAATAAAATAGTAACAATGTATTGCATAGAAAATGTGACAAATTTTGTGGGGCTTTTTATCATAATAAAAAGTGTACCAAACGTGTGTGTACACAATATGATGACCTCTATCTAACTACAGGTAGTCTCACAGCCAGTCAGAAAGGTTGCACTAAGTAATCTGTAGTCTGTGGTTTGTGCTAGTCAACATCTGCTCCAGAGAGAATTTTGGATGAGGCCCATAGACATGGGTCTGTAATGCCCAAAAGCCAAGTTCAAAGCAGGCCTTGAAATGTATGACTGTAAAGTAGGTGGATGAGCAGCTTTTTTTAAATGTTGGGTATAGTTGTAAGAACACTGAACAAAAATATAAATGCAACATGCAACAATTTCAAAGATTTTACTGAGTTATATAAGGAAATCAGTCAATTTAAATAAATAAATTAGGCCCTAATCTATGGATTTCACATTGACTGGGAATACAGATATGTATCACAATTAGCCCAGGGTTGTCCGGATTATGGGATGGTTTGGCTGTGGTGTTTTACTTGGCTCATTGCGCACTAGCGACTCCTTGTGGCGGGCCGGGCGCCTGTAGGCTGACCTTGGTTGTCAGTTAAACAATGTTTCCTCTGACACATTGGTGCGGCTGGCTTCCGGGTTAAACGGGCGGATGTGAAGAAATGCGGTTTGTCGGGTCATGTTTCAGAGGATGGATGATTCGACCTTCACCTCCCGAGCCCGTTGAGGATTTGCAGCGATGATACAAGATCGACATTGGGGAGAATATACAACAACAACAAAAATATAATAAATAAAAATAAGTAGGGTTGTGGATCAGAAAAGCAGTCAGTGTCTGGTGTGACCACCATTTGCCTCATGCAGCGCAACACTTCAAATCAAATCAAAGTTTATTTGTCACGTGCGCTGAGACCTTACAGTGAAATGCTTACTTACAGGCTCTAACCAATAGTGCAAAAAAGGTATTAGGTGAACAATAGGTAGGTAAAGAAATAAAACAACAGTAAAAAGACAGGCTATATACAGTAGCACGGCTATAAAAGTAGTGAGGCTACATACAGACACTGGTTAGTCAGGCAGATTGAGGTAGTATGTACATGTAGATATGGTTAAAGTGACAATGCATATATGCTGAACAGAGAGTAGCAGTAGCGTAAAAGAGGGGTTGGCGGGTGGTGGGTGGGACACAATGCAGATAGCCCGGTTAGCCAATGTGCGGGAGCACTTCCCAATTGAGGTAGTATGCACATTAATGTATAGTTAAAGTGACTATGCATATATGATAAACAGAGAGTAGCAGCAGCGTAAAAAGAGGGGTTGGTGGAGGCACACAATGAAAATAGTCCGGGTAGCCATTTGATTACCTGTTCAGGAGTCTTATGGCTTGGGGGTAAAAACAGTTGAGAAGCCTTTTTGTCCTAGACTTGTCACTCGGTACCGCTTGCCGTGCGGTAGTAGAGAGAACAGTCTATGACTTGGGTGGCTGGGGTCTTTGACAATTTTTAGGGCCTTCTTCTGACACCGCCAGGTGTAGAGGTCCTGGATGGCAGTGATGTACTGGGCCGTAAGCACTACCCTCTGTAGTGCCTTGCAGTCAGAGGCCGAGCAATTGCCGTATCAGGCAGTGATGCTCTCGATGTTGCAGCTATAGAACCTTTTGAGGTTGATATGCCACCCCTGTCAGGTGGATAGATTATCTTGGAAAAGGAGAAATGCTCACAAACAGGAATGTAAACACATTTGTATAACAAATTTGAGATAAATAAGCTTTTTGTGCATATGGAAAATATCTGCAGACTTTTATTTCAGCTCATGAAACATGAGACTAACACTTTACATGTTGCATTTATATTTTTGTTCAGTATGTGTTTGTAAATGTAAGAGTGATATTCAAATCACTATAATTCTTTGATCCTATCAAGTGTGATCATAACAATATAGGAACTTCAGGGGAACGTTTCTGAAGTAGAAATAAGGTTTGGTTTAGCTTTGAGTTTCATTTCTCACATGAAGGAGATTGGAGAAAGCCTCTGGTTTCAAACTAGTGACTCAGAATTGGTTGTGTGTTATTTTTCTTATTTCTAAGAGAACCGACTACAGAAACTTCAGAAAATGAAGTATGTAGGTGGTAGGTGGTTGACAATTTGTGAGAACTCAAGGGGAAATGGCTTGTCTGCTGAGTTCTGTCTGCCTCCTGCTTCCGTCTTCTCACAACTCATTTGATTTTTTCTATCCAGGAGAAGTCCCTAATCCTCTCTGTCTGTCTCTTTCTCATTCCATCGCTATCCTCAGGCAATGGTTGGCTTCTTTTTATTAAGAACCTTTATTTTGTACTGTGTGGGACAGATCCAAATTCAAGGTAAGTCTCATCAGCAACTACTAGTCAGGGTTGGGGGTATCCCATTTAAATTGAATTGAAGTGTCATTTAATTCCAAATTAGGATTTTGCAATTGTTGAATTAGAATTCACTTTCTGAATTGACAAGGCAGACATGGGTAATGGCAGCTCCGTTATGAGAGCAAACACAATCTCCTCAATCTTTGCTGTGTGTCTGAAAGAGTCAGGGGTAATTAAATATTTCACTGTTTTGTTTGGTGTGTCAGGGATCCCCCAAATATGTGTGTCCCAGCCCTCATGTTCAGCCTGCCTGAGGAGCCCTGGATGTGCTTGGTGCAAACACAAGGTCAGCCTTATCGTGTATCAACTAGCTTGCTGCTGTTGCCTGTATTTGTTAAAAACTGTATCATGTTTTATCCTTGAGTTTTGCTATACTTTCTCTACTCTTAATTCTTGAACTCAATGGCCTTTGAATGCTTTGTGAGTTGACTTACAACATGTAGGGACAACGACATTAGGGCCACTGTAGGAGCTACTTACAATAGGAGCCGACATAATATAGGTCTTCATTGCGGTCTGAATGGTAATATCCTTGTGCATTTTTGGTGAGATCTTAGACAATGATGTCCCATCAAGCTCATGTAAGATAATATATATCTTATTTTTTCAACATTTTCAACAGCTTCTACAGTTTGGCAGACATTTTGCTAACAGTTCTGGGTTGATACAGGACCTTTTATATTTAGCGGTGGAAGAGGTCGCGTGACGTGTCAAAATAACAACTCTTTGCCTCCTGATGATAAGAGGTGTGAGAGATTGACTGAAAGACAGTTAGGTCAAGTGAATGTTTCAATTCCTCCTTCACATTGTTATACATTTAAAGAAAAAGGTTATAGGTATCCTCAGCCATTTATACTAGTATCAAATGACTGAAGTATTTATTTTTATTTTATTTTTTATTTCACCTTTATTTAACCAGGTAGGCTAGTTGAGAACAAGTTCTCATTTGCAACTGCGACCTGGCCAAGATAAAGCATAGCAGTTTGAACAGACAACACAGAGTTACACATGGAGTAAACAATTAACAAGTCAATAACACAGTAGAAGAAAAGAGAGTCTATATATACATTGTGTGCAAAAGGCATGAGGAGGTAGGCGAATAATTACAATTTTGCAGATTAACACTGGAGTGATAAATGATCAGATGGTCATGTACAGGTAGAGATACTGGTGTGCAAAAGAGCAGAAAAGTAAATAAATATAAACAGTATCGGGATGAGGTAGGTAAAATTGGGTGGGCTATTTACCGATAGACTATATACAGCTGCAGCGATCAGTTAGCTGCTCAGATAGCAGATGTTTGAAGTTGGTGAGGGAGATAAAAGTCTCCAACTTCAGCGATTTTTGAAATTCGTTCCAGTCACAGGCAGCAGAGAACTGGAATGAAAGGCGGCCAAATGAGGTGTTGGCTTTAGGGATGATCAGTGAGATACACCTGCTGGAGCGCATGCGACGGGTGGGTGTTGCCATCGTGACCAGTGAACTGAGATAAGGCGGAGCTTTACCTAGCATGGACTTGTAGATGACCTGGAGCCAGTGGGTCTGGCGACGAATATGTAGCGAGGGCCAGCTGACTAGAGCGTACAGGTCGCAGTGGTGGGTGGTATAAGGTGCTTTAGTAACAAAACGGATGGCACTGTGATAAACTGCATCCAGTTGGCTGAGTAGAGTGTTGGAAGCTATTTTGTAGATGACATCACCGAAGTCGAGGATCGGTAGGATAGTCAGTTTTACTAGGGTAAGTTTGGCGGCGTGAGTGAAGGAGGCTTTGTTGCGGAATAGAAAGCCGACTCTAGATTTGATTTTAGATTGGAGATGTTTGATATGAGTCTGGAAGGAGAGTTTACAGTCTAGCCAGATACCTAGGTACTTATAGATGTCCACATATTCTAGGTCGGTACCATCCAGGGTGCAGGCAGTGAATGGTTGAAAAGCATGCATTTGGTTTTACTAGCGTTTAAGAGCAGTTGGAGGCCACGGAAGGAGTGTTGTATGGCATTGAAGCTCGTTTGGGTGTTAGATAGCACAGTGTCCAAGGACGGGCCGGAAGTATACAGAATGGTGTCGTCTGCGTAGAGGTGGATCAGGGAATCGCCCGCAGAAAGAGCAACATCATTGATATATACAGAGAAAAGATTCGGCCCGAGAATTGAACCCTGTCGCACCGCCATAGAGACTGCCACAGGACCGGACAGCATGCCCTCCGATTTGACACGCTGAACTCTGTCTGCAAAGTAGTTGGTGAACCAGGCAAGGCAGTCATCAGAAAAACCGAGGCTACTGAGTCTGCCGATAAGAATATGGTGATTGACAGAGTCGAAAGCCTTGGCAAGGTCGATGAAGACGGCTGCACAGTATTTTATCGATGGCGGTTATGATATCGTTTAGTACCTTGAGTGTGGCTGAGGTGCACCCGTGACCGGCTCGGAAACCAGATTGCACAGCGGAGAAGGTATGGTGGGATTCGAGATGGTCAGTGACCTGTTTGTTGACTTGGCTTTCGAAGACCTTAGATAGGCAGGGCAGGAAGGATATAGGTCTGTAACAGTTTGGGTCCAGGGTGTCTCCCCCTTTGAAGAGGGGGATGACTGCGGCAACTTTCCAATCCTTGGGGATCTCAGACAATATGAAAGAGAGGTTTAACAGGCTGGTAATAGGGGTTGCGACAATGGCGGCGGATAGTTTCAGAAATAGAGGGTCCAGATTGTCAAGCCCAGCTGATTTGTACGGGTCCAGGTTTTGCAGCTCTTTCAGAACATCTGCTATCTGGATTTGGGTAAAGGAGAACCTGGAGAGGCTTGGGCGAGTAGCTGCGGGGGGGCGGAGCTGTTGGCCGAGGTTGGGGTAGCCAGGAGGAAGGCATGGCCAGCCGTTGAGAAATGCTTGTTGAAGTTTTCGATAATCATGGATTTATCGGTGGTGACCGTGTTACCTAGCCTCAGTGCAGTGGGCAGCTGGGAGGATGTGCTCTTGTTCTCCATGGACTTCACAGTGTCCCAGAACGTTTTGGAGTTAGAGCTGCAGGATGCAAATTTCTGCCTGAAGAAACTGGCCTTTGCTTTCCTGACTGACTGTGTGTATTGGTTCCTGACTTCCCTGACAGTTGCATATCGCGGGGACTATTCGATGCTATTGCAGTCCGCCACAGGATGTTTTTGTGCTGGTCGAGGGCAGTCAGGTCTGGAGTGAACCAAGGGCTATATCTGTTCTTAGTTCTGCATTCTTTGAATGGACCATGCTTATCTAAAACGGTGATGAAGTTACTTATAAAGAATGACCAGGCATCCTCAACTGACGGGATGAGGTCAATATCCTTCCAGGATACCCGGGCCAGGTCGATTAGAAAGGCCTGCTCACAGAAGTGTTTTAGGGAGCGTTTGACAGTGATGAGGGGTGGTCGTTTGACTGCGGATCCGTAGCGGATACAGTATCCCACTGGGCACAGACGTCAGTTCAACATATTGTTTTGATTTATATTTGGTTGAGTTGTCAGCTAACATGAATGCAATGTGAAATCAACTAAACATTTTACCATGTCATTGGATTTAGGTTAAAAGTTGGGTGAAAAAAAATATTAAATGCACTTATGCTGATGACTGCAAATCCAATTAGTTTTCCACGTTGATTCAACGTCATCACATAGATTTTTGGGGTTGAAATGACATGGAACATTGTTCATACAACCAGTGTTTGACCAGTGGGATGGGACTGTAGAACCCTTTTGGATCCAGGTAAAAAAAAAGCTTTGGGTTCTGTTTAGAACTGTTTGCACGTAGGGTTCTACATGGAACACAAAATAGTTTTACCTGGAACCAAAAAGGGTCGATATTTTAATTGTGTATTGTGCTGCTGCAGCTCTCTGTGATTTCTTATGACAGCGTTATGCTACTGGTGTCAGACTCACTTCCGTCTTTCTATTTCCACATTCATTTCCTGCACATTTTACTTTCAATACTTAAAATTAGCTGTATTTTCTTCTCTGTGTCATTTTGTTGTTGACTGCTTTTTTTTCGACATGAATCAAGATATTCAAATGTTTGTTGGCTTTTGACTTCTTCTCTGTCATTTCTCCTTGCCATCTAACTATTTCTCGGTCTAATCTATAGGTCCTATGTATCATAATCACATGTCCCATATATGTTTAAAAATAATAACAATGTTTTTGTGTAAGAATTCTAAGCCTAAAACAGAGATGTAACCCCATCTGTTTAACTGACAAGAGGCAGGCCCACATGATAACCTGGCACCCCACTGGTATGAGTCAGTGTTTTATTGCCTATATCATTAGTCCAACACACTGAACTAAGACCATAACACCTATCCTCCTGACAGAACTTCCTGAAGTCTGGGGAGTCCACTGAGCGGAGGTGTGACACTGCTGAGTCTCTGAGGACCAGAGGCTGTGAGCAGACAGACATCATCAACCCCCAATCAGAACGGGTCTTCCTAAAGAACAATGAGCTCAGCAGCGACCCAGACAATGTGGTCCAGCTTAAGCCACAAAACCTCCTCTTCAAACTCAGAGTCGGTGAGAATTATATGACTCGTAAACAGCAGCTGCTCAGTATTTCTCAGTGAACAAGCAAGGACAGGTCCACATGTGAAATTCTTTGTGGTGCTTTAATGATCCTTTATTAAGGAGTGTGAAGTACTATACATAACAGTACTAGTCTCCTATTGATGCATGCTTTGCCATAACTGTACTAACTGACCCGTCTGGTTTCAGGAGTCCCTCAGACCTTCAGTGTGTCATTCAAGAGAGCCGAGGGCTACCCCATAGACCTGTACTACCTAATGGACCTGTCCTTCTCCATGAGGGACGACCTGGACACCATCAAGAATCTGGGCCAGGAAATCCTCTCTACTCTAAAAAACGTCACCAATAAGGTCCGCATAGGTGAGTGCTGGGGAGACAGACTTTTGCAGAAGTAAGGATTTCAAGTTAGGATTTAATCAACTGTGTGTAGTCATCTGACTATGCCACCTATCCTTATTTTGTCAATCTGGGGCGGCAGGGTAGCCTAGTGGTTAGAGCGTTGGACTAGTAACCGAAAGGTTGTGAGTTCAAACCCCTGAGCTGACAAGGTACAAATCTGTCCTTCTGCCCTTGAACAGGCAGTTAACCCACTGTTCCCAGGCTGTCATTGAAAATAAGAATTTGTTCTTAACTGACTTGCCTGGTTAAATAAAGGTAAAATTAAAAAAATAAAAAATTTTTTAAATCTCTATCCCTCACCTCTCTCCCTATCAGGCTTTGGCTCGTTTGTGGACAAGGTGGCTCTGCCATATGTCAGCCAGGTTAAGGACAAGAAGAACAACCCCTGTCCCAGCCGCCTGCACACCTGTCAACCTGCCTTCAGCTTCCAAAACATCCTGGGACTAACCCAAGATGTGGCCGAGTTCAAGACCAGGGTCAGCAACCAGATCATCTCTGGAAACCTGGACTCCCCCGAGTCTGGCTTTGACGCCATCATGCAGGCAGCTGTCTGCCAAGTAGGACTGTCATACATGACCAAACACAGTTACCTCTGTATAGAGGCTAGGATGTCTACAACCAATGCGGTCTCAGAGCATTTAGTAGTAAATCCCAAGACATTCCATTTTGTATGATATGTTACGAATTGCAATTCATACGATATCTTACGAATTTGCAAAATGTACAATATGCTACGAATTTTCAAAACGTATCATATGTTATAAATTCCATTTTGTTGTGGCTAATGTTAGCTAGGGGTGGCTAGCTAGGTGGCTAACGTTAGCTAGGTTGGGGGTTAAGTAACCTTCCATCTTACGAAACCATACCAAACGTTACATATCATATTAATGTGAATGCCCCAGATTTACATTTACTATGTTACGTTTGGTCGAGGAGACCAGTCTGCTACAACGTATGTCTACATTGTCCATTTCTATTTCTCTCCCTTTCTCTCCCTTTCTCTCCCTCCCTCCCTCCCTCCATCCAGGGTGTGATTGGTTGGAACAATGTCACCCGGATCCTGGTTTACACGTCAGATGACACCTTCCACATTGCCGGGGACGGCAGGCTGGCTGGGATATTCGAACCTAATGATGGGAAGTGTCATCTCAATGGCAGCGGCTTCTACGATGGCACTAAATATGTGAGTTATCAACAGAGGGGTAGGATGATCAACACTTAGAAGAAGTGAGCTTGTTTCAGTGACATTTGTTGTGGAAGAGCTGGGCAACTACGACACCTTTCTGTGGTTATTTAATCCACTTCCTATGTGTCTAAGGACTACCCATCGGTTGGCCAGCTCGCCAGGGTCCTGGCAGCCAATAACATCCAGCTGATCTTTGCTGTCACCGAGGACAGTGTTGCTGCCTACAAGGTCAGGACTGATAGGAGAGATAGTTTGTTAAAGCAAATTCCAAAAGTTCACAAAATGTTTAACCTCTGTATTTCTACCTTCACCCCATCTCTCTCTATTGTGCCCATACCTAAACAAACACACATATACACACACACTTCTCTAGGCATTGAGTAAACTAATCCCTCAGTCAGTGCTGGGAGTCCTGAAGAACGACTCCAGCAACGTGGTCCAGCTCATCTTAGAGGCCTACAGTGTGAGTATCTCAACGGTCTCAAGCCTAGAACACAGTTGACAATAATTAGTGCCAAGCCACTGCAAAATTGTGAAATACTTCAATGGCAAAAGGTTGCAATGACCAATAAAATGCATATTCAAAAGAGGACATAAAATCATGTCTGTGGTTATGGCCATGACTCACACAGCAGACTAAAATAGTAGAACCAGCTCCCATATGTATTTCCACTGGAATCCCTGGCCTCATGGTTAGCTAGTGACGGATATAGTGTGTGCTATGCTCTCACAAGTAGAAAAATATACTGGCAAATTATGTGTCAATCTTCCTAGTGGTAAAGTTAAGGTTTCATACATGATAGACCTACATTTCTCTAGGAATTTAAGACATTTAGGCCTAGAGAAATATAAACTACTTTTGAAATGTATTTTTTTGCAATGAAATTCCATTTATTGGACACATAGACAAAAATGTAAAATCATCAACTCTCCTATCTATAGTAATGCATATCTGTTCACAGAACCTGTCCTCCACTATCTTATTGGAGCACCATGGAGCCCCGTCAGGTCTGGACGTGACCTACAGATCCCACTGCACCCCTGAAGAAGGGGACAACACCCCGTGGCAGAGGAGGGGCGAGTGCATGAACGTCAAGCTCAACCAGCAGGTCTGGCACAAAGCAGGGGTGAAGGGCAAAAACAACATGTGAACAAGGCTCATGTCTTTAATGGATTTAGTCATGTAATATATGTAGTTATGTAATAGTTGTTCACTTGAAATCAATGGTAGAAAACAACAAAACCAGCATATACTGGGTTTATTTAATGGTATACTGTATAGGACTTGTGTTACAGACCAATTTATTGTGTATTATCCTCTCCATTGCACCCAGGTTGACTTCACAGTGAGTCTGAATATTTCAATGTCTGAAGGAGAATGTCTGAAGGAGAAGAAGCAGTTTTTCCTCAAACTGCAGGGCATCAGCGAGACCCTGAAGGTCTCCGTGGAAACCCTGTGTGACTGTGACTGCCATGACAGAGAACAGCAGTCCACACAGTGCAATGAAAAGGGAACACTCAACTGCGGAATCTGCAGGCAAGTCCTCAAATTATGAGGAGAACTCACAGCACCTCCTGGTTGGTGAGATTAGAGAACTGTGCTTACAAATTGCACACAGTAAGGGAAACAGCTGCAGACTGCAGTTTGACTGTTACCACATAGCAGTAAACAAGTTTCTATAGTTAAAGAAATGAATCAAATATAAAAGTTCTCAGAATCAAAACTTGAGGGGATTCAAGTTAATAGTTTTCCATTGTTACAGTGATTAAAATGTTTTTGAGGTACTGATGAGTAGGGCTAGAAGTCTTCCCTGATTACGTGACCTGACCAGAAAAAAACTCCTAGCCCAAATTAAGTCCCATAATGTCCCGTTTTTTGTTGTTTAACCCAATTTTTTTCATTGTTTTTGTAAATACTGTGCCCTTTAGCTGTGACGAGGGTCACCTGGGTCAAAGGTGTGAGTGTGAGCAGCCTAAGGACATGATCTCTGCCGACTCTATGGACACAACATGTCGCCAAGACAGCTCCCCGCTGCTATGTAGCGGGCACGGGAACTGTGAGTGTGGCATATGTGTGTGCCAGTGCACCCACCGTGGTGATTTCTGCCAATGTGATGACAACAGCTGTGACCGCCACAACAACATGCTCTGCAGTGGTGAGTAAACTAAAACAGTTAGTTCAGGCCATGCATTTTGATTGGTTAAGAATGTGTTCCTTATAGCTGCATCTTATTGGAGCCCATTTTTCAGCTGTGTTTGACAACGTTTGCCGCCTGTCTCCTGCAGGTAATGGGCAGTGTGACTGTGGAACATGTAAGTGTCATGCCAACTACACAGGCTCTGCGTGTGACTGTTCCACCCTCACCGACCAGTGCAGGACTGCTGGGAAGCTGTGCAATGGCCAGGGAACATGCCAGTGTAACCAGTGCCAGTGCAACAATGACTTCTTTGGCATGAGCTGCTCAAAGATTGCTAATGCATGCGCAAAATTCCTGTGAGTACAAGAAAATAACTTAGTCATTTTGGATTGAGTTTCCAGGTTGCCAAAGTTTAGTACTTCAATTGTGACCTTACAGGAACACTTTACATTACAATAATGCAGTGTCTGTGTGTGTGCTTGTGTGTGTGCCTGTGTACCTTCAGTATGTCTGTTAATAACCTGTCTTTGTGTAACATTTCCAGGGCCTGTGTGACGTGTGAATTGGCCAATAAGGAAAGTGACGGACTAAAGAGTAACTGTAGCCGACCATGTGGCTCAGTCAAGCCCACTTGGGTTGAGGGACCCCAGGAGTTCCCCTGCAGAGAAGACACCATCTCCTACAAAGTGGAGCTGTTCCCTGACGGCAACATCCTGGTCCTCTACGCAGATCTGCCCCGTGATTATCCTTTATTTTCAAGATTTTAACATGGCTATGTATCCAACTGGGTTACTGTTTTTACCATTTCTATTCTCACTGCTCATTGGAGCAATTCATAATATTGCTAGCTCTTAGGCCCACCTAAAAAAGATCACTCCTATGACATCCTTATTCTGCGTATATGGACCTATTCTGCTATACTTGTTTGATCAAAGATGCTTTGCGTTAGACAAAAAGTCAGGACTCGTGTTCTACTACAAACTCTTCCTCTTGACATCCCTGGCAGGCTCTGTTGACAAGACTTATGTGATCATTGGCAGCTCGGTGTCCAGCATCATCTTCATTGGGATCGCAGTGATCCTCATCAGCTGGCTGATGCTGGAGTTCCACTACCGGAGAGAGTACGCCAGCTTCCTCAAAGCAACGGAGACTGTAGTCTGGAAAAATGTGAGAGAAAGAACAGTATACACATGACAATGAATCACCATGATATGTTAAATAGGCTAGATGTCTCTGCGTTAACTGGTCGTTTCTCATAACCAAATATCTGTCCATTGTTCTCAGTCTCATAGTTTATTGTATGAATAGTGGATTTCTTTATTATTTGTGAATGTGTTTGTCCTTCTTATTGTTGTTTTGTCATTTTTTTTAAGCAAATAATCAACTCAAGTAGTCTTTAATGCAAGATTTATAATGTTAAGTGTTGGTTGTTGATAACATGATGCTCGCTCTGTACTAAACTTATCTCTTGTTGGTCCCTGGTGTTTCAGATCGAAAATCCTTTGTTCCAGGACGCCACAACCATAGTTATGAACCCCATACACATTCAAGAGGACTGATCCAAACCCATTCAACTCTGAAGCCAACCAACACTTTACTTCAGGAAAATGTGTTACATACAGTAATAAGCGAAAGTGGGACCATATACTGATCCTAACTTCTAGAAGAGGAACTGCTTGTTCCTTTATCCATTTTAATTGGAAAAATTCAATGAGCCGATTTGTATAATAAATATAAATTTAAAGGACTAAAATTATAAAATATTAGAATATTGAATCTCCCTAAAGGCTTAAGTCATATAAAAGTTATACTCAAATCGGAATTGGTTCTCTAGCAGATTAGTAAGAATGGCTCACCCCTTGTTCAAAAATGGCCTTTTTCCCTTTGTCCAGATTATAACCTCTCAGTTTTGGTTATTTTAAAATGAAAACCTCTCCAAAATGTCCCTATTTTTTAAACAAGCCATAGAAAGATGGTTACAATTTCAGTTTTATTTTTCCTACCGAACCACATGACCTTTGGAGGTGTTCAGAACCAGGTTAAGGGCAGAGAAAGCTTGTTGGACACTAAGAAAGCTTTGTTGTAGAGATTTTAACACATAATCCAAGGAGGGGCTAGTTTAGAATAAGACTGCTTCCTACCTATGTTGTTGATGTAAATTGTATATGGGGAATACAACCATCCCAGCTCTACAGATTTTGCTGCGAAGAGACAGAATCATTAGATAAATTGTTTTGGTACTGCTCATATGTATGTAGCTTGTTTTTGGTTACAAGTTCAGGAATGGCTGAAAAATCATACCATTTACCTAGAACTATAATAATACAAATTTTAATCTTTAATTTACCATCTGTAGAAACCAATGGCTACCCTGCCGCCCCAATGTAATGGACATACACAAAATTGTCCAAATTTGTTGAAGTGAAATGAAAAAAATGACTTGTTTCAAAACAACAACAAAAATGAAAAATGTTGCGTGCAAAAGCATTCACCCCCTTTACTATGAAGCCCCTACATAAGATCTGGTGCAACCAATTACCTTCAGAATTCACATAATTAGTTAAATAAAGTCCATCTGTGTGCAATCTAAGTGTCACATGATCTGCCACATGATCTCAGTGTGTATATATACACCTGTTCTGAAAGGCCCCTTAGTCTGCAACACCACTGCGCACGGGGCACCACCCAGCAAGCGGCACCATGAAGACCAAGGAGCTCTCCAAACAGGCCAGGGACAAAGTTGTGGAGAAGTACAGATCAGGGTTCGGTTATAAAATAATATACGTAACTTTGAACATCCTATGGAGCACCATTAAATCCATTAGTAAAAAATGGAAAGAATTTGGCATCACAACAAACCTGCCAAGAAAGGGCCGCCCACCAAAATTCACGGACCAGGCAAGGAGGGGATTAATCAGAGAGGCAACAAAGAGACCAAAGATAACCCTGAAGGAGCTGCAAAGCTCCACAGCGGACATAGGACCACTTTAAGCCGTACACTCCACAGAGCTGGGCTTTACGGGAAGAGTGGCCAGAAAAAAACATTGCTTAAAGAAAGAAATAAGCAAAGACGTTTTGTGTTCGCTAAAAGGCATGTGGGTGACTCCCCAAACATATGGAAGAAGGTACTCTGGTCAGATGAGACTAAAATGTAGCTTTTTGGACAACAAGGAAAACGCTATGTCTGGTGCAAACCTAACATCTCTCATCACCCCGAGAACAACATCCCCACAGCATGATGCTGCCACCACCATGCTTCCCTGTGGGGATGTTGTTCTCGGGGTGATGAGAGATGTTAGGTTTGCACCAGACATAGCATTTTCCTTTCTGTTTTACGGAAGAGTGGCCAGAGAAAACGTTTGGTGTTCGCCAAAAGGCATGTGGGAGACTCCCCAAACATATGGAAGAATGTACTCTGGTCAGATGAGACCATCAAGGAAAATGCTATGTCTGGCGCAAACCCAACACCTCTCATCACCCCGAGAACATCATCCCCACAGTGAAGCATGCTGGTGGCAGCATCGTGCTGTGGGGATGTTTTTCATCGGCAGGGACTGGGAAACTGGTCAGAATTGGAGGAATGATGGATGACGCTAAATACAGGGAAATTCTTGAGGGAAACCTGTTTGTCTTCCAAAGATTTGAGGCTGGGACGGAGGTTCACCTTCCAGCAGGAAAATAACTCTAAGCATACTGCTAAAGCAACACTCGAGTGGTTCAGGGGAAACATTTAAATGTCTTAGAATGGCCTAGTCAAAGCCCTGACCTCAATCCAATTAAGAATCTGTGGTATGACTTAAATATTGCTGTACACCAGCAGAACCCATCCAACTTGAAGGAGCTGGAGCAGTTTTGCCTTGAAGAATGGGCAAAAGTCCCAGTGGCTAGATGTGCCAAGCTTATAGAGACATACCCCAAGAGACTTGCAGCTGTAATTGCTGCTAAAGGTGGCTCTACAAAGCATTGACTTTGGGGGGTGAATAGTTAAGCATGCTCAAGTTTTCTGTTTTGTTGTCTTATTTCTTGTCTTTCTTCTTTACAAAGTGGTAAGCATGTTGTGTAAATCAAATGATACAAACCCCCCAAAAAATCAATTTTAATTCCAGGTTGTAAGGCAATAAAATAGGAAAAATGCCAAGGGGGGTGAATACTTTCGCAAGTCACTGTACCATGGCAAAGGCTATTATTTTGTACGACGCAACTAGGAGAGCCTGGATACAGCCCTCAGCCATGGTATATTGGCAATAGTCGTTTCTGATTGGCTTGAAGGGCATTCTAGAGCGTGCATTATTTCCCTGTAACTCGCACGGTATATCAGCATTGGTCTGGTCTGATATACCACGGCTTTCAGCCAATCAGCATTCAGGGCTCGAACCACCCAGTTTATAATACATCTTATACCGTGGCATTGTTGAATAGTCGTTTCTGATTGGCTTGAAGGGCATTCTAGAGCGTGCATTATTTCCCTGTAACTCGCACGGTATATCAGCATTGTTAAATTCGATTTTCAGAATAGGACTGATGGTTTGGTTAGCTAACTAGCAAGTATGTGTGTTTGGTTACCAAGGCAACTACTGTAGTTACCTAATAAACTTGCTAGCTACTTCAGTGGATGTTGACCAGATTTCTAGCTGCAAATGTTTTAAGTTATAGCCATGGTATAAAATGGATAAACAACTTGTGGCTCAATGCGTTCTCTGGACAATATGTAGCTCTGTGGAAGGTCAGTTCCACTCCGTGCTACACCTTCCACATGTTCATTATTTCCCATGCATAGCCCCTCGTTGATTATACCTTACATATTGATGACTGTCATTCATATTACATTCACCCAGCTCAATGTAACATCGATAGGTTTAGGCTACTACGTGATCCTCGAATTGTCCCTATACCCATCATGGCATTGCTACAACCCAGCCTACGAATGAAAGTTTACAACAGGTCCCATGAAAAAATGTGAGTAATCAAGATGACAGACAGTGACATAATCAATACCGCCTTGCACACTCTTGCCTGCTTCTAGCTGATCTAGAGTGTAATTATTAGTCCAAAAAGTTGCAAACAAAAGTTTCTATTGGACAAATCCAAGTATGTTAAAACCTTTCCAAGCCAAACCTTCATATCATAACTGCTAACCGCTACACACATCCTACGTTGTTGTCACCATATTAGCTAATGTCATAGTCAACATGGCTACTAGAACTAATGATTTAGTAAACACGCTACAATCATGCAGTGCAGTGTACAGCAAGCAGTTTAGCAGTTACACTGGGGGGGCCCAGTGGCAATGAATTCATAAAACCGAAAACGTACCTTGCGTTAGAAGAGTTCCCGTGTTGGATATCCTGAACCAGCTAGCTAACATAGCATCCGGCTCTGTTTGAGCCAGGTGTTTGAATAGGCTAAATTAGCTAGCTGCCTTAGCGAAGTGAAAGTGAATAAAATACAACTAAATATAATTCTCTCTCTCTCTCTCTCTCTTGCTTCTCCTTCATTTTTTGAGAAATGAATTTGTTCAAAACTGTTCAGGCTTTGTATTGAATTCAATGTACCCAGAGGAGGACGGACACTAGCTATAAAATATACCATGTCCGTAAAATGTTTATAGTATGTTTAAACTGGAAGTAGAAGTCTAAGTATTGTTATCCATTAGTTTATTCCAATTATGGGTGTGGTGGTAGGGTTAGAGGAGAATAATACATAAGGGATTTTTATTTATTTATTATTATGCAGCAAACATCAGATACAGCCAGCTCTTTGCATTCCGGCGGAAGTAATTAATTGTCAATGGAGCAGTCCGCAACGCTATGTTGGGGGTGCTGCACTAAGCTGCGGTGAATTCGGTGTACCATATGCTTTCAGTATTTTAAACTCGTGCATTGCTTTACTGTATTGTGATACAAACAGAAATAGGTCTAAACACACAGACTCCAACTAGCAAGCTTTTAGCTAGTTGAAGAGCGAAGCACTTGTGTCAAGTACGGAAAAACAAAACGAATATGCCTCTGGTGGACATCAGGCTTAGAGGAACAAATGACATTGTCATGAGAACATTACAAAATGCTTAATCCTTGTGAAGTGTCATTCCTTTCCAGTTTGTGCACATGGTATTGCATTCAATTCAGTTTTTCTTCATGAATTATTTTTGTGTTTTGGTCTGAATTAAGAAATATAGCTGTGATGTGGAATAATGTTCTTGTACGTATGTTTCTCAATATTATTACATAAAGTATTCTCTGTACAGTGTATTCATTATATAGGCCTATGTGGCTATTGTCTGTGTCATTGAAATCATATAGTACCGTTTTTAATAATAAATGCCTGGATTGTACCGTATTTGCCCATTATTCTTTTCAAAATTCTTCAAGCTCCATCAAATTGCTTGTTGATTATTGCTAGACGAACATTTTCAAGTCTTGTCACAGATTTTCAAGCAGGTTTAAGTGAAAACTGTCAGAAACATTCATGGTCTTCTTGGTAAGCAAGTCCAGTGTAGATTTGGCCTTGTGTTTTCCAATCAGAATAAATGAAATTATCATCAAATGTATTTATAAAGCACCATTTACATCAGCAGATGTTGCAAAGTGCTTATTGTCCTGCTGAAAGGTGACTTCATATCCCAGTGTCTGGTGGAAAGTAGACTGGTTTAGCTCTAGGATTTTGCATGTGCTTAACTCCATTACACTTAATTTGTATCCTGAAAATCTCCCCAGTCCTTAACAATTACAAGCATACCCATAACATACCCACTATGCTTGAAAATATGGAGAGTGGTACTCAGTAACGTGTTGTATTGTATTTGCCCAAAACACAACTTTTTGTATTCAGGACAAAATGTTAATTGCTTTGCCAATTTTCTTTGCAGTATTACTTTGGTGGAACTTTGCAAACTGTTGGAATATTTTTTCTGTCCTTCTTTTCACTCTGTCAATTAGGTTAGTATTGTGGGGTAACTACAATGTTGTTGATCCATTCTCCGTTTTCTCCGATCAACAAGGCAGGTCCTACAGGCCCTAATTTTGTCGCACCTTGACTACTGTGGTCAGGTGACGCGAAAATTGCAATCGGCTCAGAACAGGGCAGCACGGCTGGCCCTTGGATGTACACAGAGAGCTAATATTAATAATATGCATGTTAATCTCTCCTGGCTAAAAGTGGAGGAGAGATTGACTTCATCACTACTTGTATTTATGAGAGGTATTGACATGTTGAATGCTCCGAGCTGTCTGTCTGAACTACTGGCACACAACTCTAGGATTTTGCCTAGACATGTCACAAGAGGTCTCTTCACAGTCCCCAAGTCCAGAACAGACTTTGGGAGGCGCACAGTACTACATAGAGCCATGACTACATGGAACTCTATTCCACATCAAGTAACTGATGCAAGCAGTAAAATTTGAAAAATAAAAAAACACCTTATGGAACAGAGGGGACTGTGAAGCAACACAAACATACGCACTATACACACATACTCATGGATTCAGTACTGTAGATATGTGGTAGTGGTGGAGTAGGGTCCTTACAATACATCTGTGAATGTTTTGTAATGTTTTTAAAATTGTATAAACTGCCTTAATTTTGTTGGACCCCAGGAAGAGTAGCTGAGCTAATGGGGATCCATAATAAATACAAATACCCACAAAGCCCTGAGACTGCTGGAGGTGGAGCCAGAGACTCCATCACCAGGTAGTTTCTGCCATTCTCTGTAACATTACCAATCCTGTTCTGGTTCTCCTATGGACTACTAATGGGTAGCAGAAGGTGGAGGTGAAGTTCAAACCAAGGAAAGGCCGTCCGACACCAAAGCCAAAGTCTCCCCTCCCCAATGGTGAGGAAGACTGTCAGGCCTTCCTGAGCACCCGCTGATTCCCAAAGGAGCCCACCGAGAGGGACCGTTCCAGCTCCCCACCCCTCAAAGCCCGGCCCCAGCATTGGCTCTCTCCTCCCTGGGCCATGGGGAAGACTGCCACTGTCCCTGCTGCTCCGAGCCCAGCCTGACTGCTCGCTGGGCCACCACACAGGCTCCAGCTAAGCCCCACTGACGACTGAGCCAGCCGTCAGTTCCAAATGGCCACCCTGGCCCGCTGCAAGAGCATTACTGCCAAGATGGCCACCAAACTGGCTAGCTCGTCCCCCTCCAGACCCTCCCGCCCAAACCCTGTAGCTCCAGGACCTGATGGCACTGGTGCTCCTGCGCATGGTCCTGTCAGGTTTGGAGCTAAGGCTAGGGAAGGCTGCAGGTACCTGGAAAGTCCTGGAAGCTGGTTTGGCATTCGTGGCCTCCAAGTCCTCTTTGGATCTGGGGACCCTGAGGGCCAGGTTTCTGGGGGCTAAAGCTCTGGCCTCCTGTCTGGCCTCCTCTGCGCCTCCTCCTCCCAGTCTGCAACGGCCAGGAGAGGAAGGCCAGAAGACAGCAGCCTGGACAGGGACAGGACACAGTGAGGAGCCAGAGCGGATGAAGATCATTCAAGAGGAGGTGGATGCTATTGGACGGCCCAGACATATACTTTGAGGTCCTGAGGAGGGACCTGTGTGGTGATAGAGAGCAAAACTGTCTGTCTAAGCTGAGGAGTGGGGAGCACACAGGGAGGGTCCTGCAAGCCCAAGCCCACCTCTCTCGCTCTAACACTGGACCAGGTAAGGCTGACGGCAGCACTCTGCTACTGTGCTAATGTACATGGTTTTAAATAGCAGTCCTCAGTTTAAACCGAACACTTTTCCCCTCCTCCCCCTTTCTCTGTTCTCTCCATATAGATGTGGAGGCAGTGCAGTCTCTGCTTCACTCCGCCTGGTTGGCTCTGCAGCATTTCCCCCCACCCAGCCTCTACCCCAGCCTCTGTGGTCTACTGGCCCTGTCACTGGGGCAAAGGGATCCCGTCCCCATGGCAAACCTCCATGCCTAATCCCTGGGCATAACCACCCGCCCACACATGACACGATACTTGGCCAAACGCCTCATGTAAGTGGGTGCTGAGTGGATGCTGAGAGAATTTCTCCCCGCGCTGCTGATGGTCAT
Source organism: Oncorhynchus masou masou (assembly GCF_036934945.1). Taxonomy (NCBI): domain Eukaryota; kingdom Metazoa; phylum Chordata; class Actinopteri; order Salmoniformes; family Salmonidae; genus Oncorhynchus; species Oncorhynchus masou. The sequence goes on from NC_088217.1 coordinate 33,913,552, forward strand.
TTTTTTGTCCACTCATCACTGGTGGAAAAAGTACCCAATTTTCATACTTGAGTAAAAATAAATATACCTTAATAGTAAAAGTCACCTAGTAAAATCCTACTTGAGTAAAAGTTTTAAAGTATTTGGTTTAAAATATACTTAAATATCAAAAGTAAAAGTATAACTCATTTCAAATTCCTTATATTAAGCAAACCAGTCGGCAGGATTTTCTTGTTTTTATTTTATTTACGGATAGCCATGGGCACACTGCGACACTCAGACATAATTTACAAACAAAGCATTTGTGTTTAGTAAGTCCACCAGATCAGATTCAGTAGGGATGACCAGGAATTTTCTCTTTTAAGTGTGTGAAGTAGACAATTTTCAGGTCCTGCTAAGCATTCAAAACGTAGTGAGTACTTTTGGGTGTCAGGGAAAATGTATGGAGTAGAAAGTACATTATTTTCTTTAGGAGTAAAAGTAGTCCAAATATAAATAGTAAAGGACAGATCCTCCAAATACTACTTAAGTAGTACTTTAAAGTATTTACTTAAGTACTTTACACCACTGCCCCTCATACAGGAGTAATAAAGTCCTAGTGTAATACTTTTGTGAGAGAATTTTTTTTATTCTATTCTGATTTATCAGGGGGTGCTGCAGCGCCCTCAGCACCCCTACTTCCTGTGGCACATCCTGCTGTTCCGTCTGGAAAGAGGCTCAGTGTAACGATTTTCGTCCTCCTCTTGGAGGAGGAGTAGGAAGGGTCGGAGGACCAAAATGCAGCGTGGTAAGTGTCCGTCATGTTTTAATTGAACAAACTGAACACTACACAAAATAATAATGAAGTGAAAAAGAAACAGTTCTGCCAGGTGAACAGACACTAAACAGAAATTAAACACCCACAACCAATATGGGGAAAACAGGCTACATAAGTATGATTCTTAATCAGAGACAACGAACGACACCTGCCTCTGAGTGAGAACCATACTAGGCCAAACACATAGAAATATAACAACCCAGAAAAAAGAACATAGACTAACCACCCCAACTCACGCCCTGACCAACCTAACACAAAGACATAAAAAAGGAACTAAGGTCAGAACGTGACACTCAGCTCCCATCATTCCTTCGACATCCCTATGGCCCAACGAGAGGTAGGGGATGCTCCCCAGAGGTACACGCCAGAGGTGGGACCAAGTCACTATTATTTGAGTCACAAGCAAGTCTCAAGTCGCAAGGTCAGTGTCTGTAGTCGAAAAAATAAAAAGTAATTGTGAAAAAATCTGCATAAACCCACTTGACTTGAGCCTACATCTCACCTGCATTAACTTTACAAAAAATATTGTGATCAAAGGTCATGAGGTTTTGACTACAGTCAACTCCAAGTTTCTGCAGTTGCTCTTCACCAACTTCATCCTGCAGCCATCGCCTGCTTGTGGGAGTCTCTATCGTCAATTAGGATGTTTTTGTTTGAAACAGGAAACAACTTAGACGCAATTCATGTATACAGTTGCTATGTACGAATTAATGTGATATTTGAGGCTTTCTCTCCCACCAATTGATTGTACAATGTATACACGTATATTTGCAGTTTGTGAGTGTCTGATATGGGAGTTGGAGACATGTTTATTTCAACATTATAAAGAACAACTTTTATAAACAATGGCAACACTGCCATGTTGCACTGAGCATTGCTGTTGGAAAACCACATCCGTGTCTGAGTTTTGGCTGTCACAGATACCACCCCCGACTTCACCCCTCAGCTTTTGTCTCATCAGTTGCTTTTGCTTTACCACTCAAACGAGCACCTTCTCACCGTGCTAACTCACTTAACCTGTGTTGATTGACAGTTTGCTGGTCCAATCAGAGGGAAGAGTGTACATTTTACTTGCAAAACATTTTCCCAACTTCTGTTTGTAGCGTCCGGACCGTTTGAGCTACAAACTAATATGACCCTACTATGGAAAGGGGAGAATCTCACAAAAACAATGGGGTTCTCCGTCTTGCTTTACAACCCCCACAACTATTACTGGGCTTGTCTGAAGGTACCGGCTAAAAAAAATGTATGGACATGTGGAAGTAGTTTTTTGTGCCAAAAAAAGGGGTTCAATGTGTCCAAAAAACATAAATATTTTCAGAGCTTTCTTATATCGCCTAGATATAGGACAGACATTTCAAAACCTTATTCCTTATGGGGACTGTTTTTCCAATTATGAATGTGTTATTCAATGCGTTTCTTTGGGCTATAGTATTAAAGGCCAAATGTTTATGTACCTACAGGGGTCCTAGAATTCTAAATCAAATGGCTAAATCATCCATGGTATGATCATCTTAAAACAATTCCATATGTTAGCTTAGTAGAGCCCACCCCCAAAGGCTTAGACTGAGATGAATTATCTCTCTTCTGTCTCTCTCTCTAAACCTTTAATAGTTTTCTCAACCTTGGATGCTACTCGTGAGTGACTGGATGCTACTGCTTCACTCCGCCTGGTTGGCTCTGCAGCATTTCCCCCCCACCCAACCTCTACCCCCGCCTCTGTGGTCTACTGGCCCTGTCACTGGGGCAAAGGGATCCCGTCCCCATGGCAAACCTCCATTCCTAATCCCTGGGCATAACCACCCGCCCACACATGACACAATACCTGGCCAATCGCCTCATGTAAGTGGGTGCTGAGTGGATGCTGAGAGAATTTCTCCCCGCGCTGCTGATGGTCATTTTTTTGTCCACTCATCACTGGTGGAAAAAGTACCCAATTAGTAGAGCCCACACCCCAAAGGCTTAGACTTTTAGATGAATTATCTCTCTTCTCTGTCTCTCTCTCTAAACCTTTAATAGTTTTCTCAACCTTGGATGCTACTTGTGAGTGACCTCTGTCTTTCCTTTGTATCAGCAGCACCCTATCAGCTGGCTGGTGCAGGAGATGGCTAGTATTCAGAAGGAGCAGAAGGCTGTGAGCTGTGTGTCAGAGAAGGCCAAGTGGTGGGACAGGAGGAGGGCCCTGAACACACAGATGGAGGTAAGACTCACTCAGACTGGTGTGAAGGGAAGTACATCTGGGGTTGGTTGAAAACGGATAAAGTAAAATGAGAAGGGTTCTGTTGCTGATAAAGTAAAATGAGAGGGGTTCTGTTGCTGATAAAGTAAAATGAGAGGGGTTATGTTGCTGATAAAGTAAAATGAGAGGGGTTCTGTTGCTGATAAAGTAAAATGAGAGGGGTTCTGTTGCTGATAAAGTAAAATGAGAGGAGTTATGTTGCTGATAAAGTAAAATGAGAGGGGTTCTGTTGCTGATAAAGTAAAATGAGAGGGGTTCTGTTGCTGATAAAGTAAAATGAGAGGGGTTCTGTTGCTGATAAAGTAAAATGAGAAGGGTTATGTTGCTGATAAAGTAAAATGAGAGGGGTTCTGTTGCTGATAAAGTAAAATGAGAGGGGTTCTGTTGCTGATAAAGTAAAATGAGAGGGGTTCTGTTGCTGATAAAGTAAAATGAGAGGGGTTCTGTTGCTGATAAAGTAAAATGAGATGGGTTCTGTTGCTGATAAAGTAAAATGAGAGGGGTTCTGTTGCTGATAAAGTAAAATGAGAAGGGTTCTGTTGCTGATAAAGTAAAATGAGAGGGGTTATGTTGCTGATAAAGTAAAATGAGAGGGGTTCTGTTCAAAAACGTATGTTGAAGGAATGCTTATGCTCTCGGTAAGATTGGTGGGTGGGACGGTAAGAGAAATAATGTACAGTAGATGCAAAAAGGTGTGGTATTGATTACTACATATCTCTTTGTGGTTTATGGTGATGATGAGATAATTTTGGTATGTCCCTAAATATCCTTTTAGACTCTCACTCTCCTCAGAGGCTGCTGGAGGAGATGGAGGGGTTGCTGGGCTGCTGGCGGGGGAACCTCCTACCCCTGACCTGTGACCCTGAGCTGTCTGTCCAGGTCAAACGCCTTCAGAAGACCCTCACTGCCTGGGGGGCACTGGCCTCAGAGGAAATGCTCAAGGTGCTTCTACATGCCTTATAGTGTACTGTATATCATAGATATCACATTTAGCTCTAAAAACCCTTTTTACATCTGCGGTTGTTACAAAGTGCTTTCACAGTAACCAAGACAAGACAAGCAAAACCAGAGGCACATTGGCTAGGAAAAACTTAAATAACTGTTATTTCAATCCTGTGTGTTCCAGGCTGTGCTGTCTGCCTCTCCCCTGCCCTCCCAGTCCCAGCTGCAGTGGTTAGCCCAGGGAGTGTTTGGACCTTCTGCAGACAACTGTGGCTGTACTGGCAGAGAGGCCCGACTCCACAAGGACACGTGGTGGTCATCTTGGACAGGATGGGAGTCTCTCACACTTGCACCCGACACTCAAATCGACTCTAATGTGCAAGATCAACGTACAAAGCGGAACAATGCACTTGCTTTGTGTAGGGGAGAGTTGAGAAAAGTCTACCGTGACATGAACACATTGCCTATGAGTGTGACTGCTGTGATAACGCCCAGTGAAATGTTTGTCTTGTCCTATCTTGCAGTACCTCCAGTAGCTGCCATGGGAGAGCATCTCCTGCCTCAGGCCTCGCTCTGTCACCCACATGCCCTCTCTACACTCCCTGCTTGGCCACTGTGCTCTAAGAGAGGTCAAACACACACACACACACACACATTTGCCAATTAAAACGTCAACACAGAAAACGCTATTTTATTTCATAAAGATGAGTTGTTGACTACTTATGCATGCACGTCTCTCTCTTTCTCTTCTGGCCCTCAGTCTGACCGGGAATCTCCTAAATGGAGGTGTGGACCCCAAGCAGGTGTCCTACGTGCTCAACCTTGATGACAACTTGTGGTTCACCAGGTGAGTACAGTACCAACAGCACTGTTTCAGGGGGCTTTATTTGTCTGCCTTATCTCTGTGTCCTTTAGAATTTGACGAATCCCTCTCCTCCTCAGCATATATATCTATCTCTCTGTCTGTGTCTGTCTGTGTGTGTGTGTGTGTGTGTGTGTGTGTGTGTGTGTGTGTGTGTGTGTGTGTGTGTGTGTGTGTGTGTGTGTGTGTGTGTGTGTGTGTGCTGGCTCCTGACCCAGATCTACTGCAGGAGGCTGTGACTGCCAAAGACCTCTACATGTTTGGGAGAAGTGTATGACAGCAGAGATGTCAATAGTTTGCCTTACTACACACACACTGTCAAATGTTGTTTAACGTGAAGCTTGACTTTTTCTCATGACTTGTATAATGTTAGATGCTTTGAATTGGTGTCAGAATTCAACTGTTCTTACTTAAAGCTGGAATCCTTAATGGTGAAACTGCTATAAAACAACAACAAAGAAGTTACTGCAAACAACAAACACTGTTTTTTCCCCTTCAGACATCGTTGCACACACGATAGAAGAGCAGAATATGTAGTGATTAAGGCAGCCCGCCGCACCTCTCTGATTCAGAGGTGTTTGGTTAAATGCGAAAGACACATTTCAGTTGAATAGATTCAGTTGGACAAATCAAATCAAATGTATTTATATAGCCCTTCGTACATCAGCTGATATCTCAAAGTGCTGTACAGAAACCCAGCCTAAAACCCCAAACAGCAAGCATTGCAGGTGTAGAAGCACCGTGGCTAGGAAAAACTCCCTAGAAAGGCCAAAACCTAGGAAGAAACATAGAGAGGAATCAGGCTATGTGGGGTGGCCAGTCCTCTTCTGGCAGTGCCGGGTGGAGATTATAACAGAACATGGCCAAGATGTTCAAATGTTCATAAATGACCAGCATGGTCCAATAATAATAAGGCAGAACAGTTGAAACTGGAGCAGCAGCACGACCAGGTGGACTGGGGACAGCAAGGAGTCATCATGCCAGGTAGTCCTGAGGCATGGTCCTAGGGCTCAGGTCCTCCGAGAGAGAGAAAGAAAGAGAGAATTAGAGAGAGCACACTTAAATTCACACAGGACACCGAATAGGACAGGAGAAGTACTCCAGATATAACAAACTGACCCTAGCCCCCGACACATAAACTGACTAGGTTCCTTTTTTCTTTTCTTTTTTTAACTTCCAGGTTCTGTCTTATAATATTTTTAATGGGCTTGACGATTATGTATTCAAATTTGTGAAACTGCGGTCATCTAACATACATTAATTTACTTCTGCCAGAGGCCTTTTACGGATCCTGGACTGGCAGAGGATCCTGAAGGTGATGAGAGATGCCTCTATGCTCTTTGGCTGGCAGTATCATCCTCAACTACCTCATGGCTGGCTGGGAAGATTGGCACACACAGACCTAAAAAGATCAAGAGGAAAAACAGGCATTCATAATTTTTTCAGAAATCATTGCAAAGGAGGACAATTCCTGTATTCTGTTTTACTGCCATACACATAGATTAACTTGCCTGTTTGTGTGTGATTTTGCCTTACTGTGTGTGATTTTGACATGTAGCCCATTGGTTCTGGGGAGCCTATGGGATGTGATGGACTGAGACATTTACAGCTTCAACAGTCTGCAGGTCCCAGGGCTCCACTCCTGGACCACATTTGGCAGCAAGTAGCCTAGTGGTTAGAGCGTTGGACCAGTAACCGAAAGATTGCTAGATCAAATCGCTGACCCGACAAGGTAAAAATCGGTTGTCCTGCCCCAAACCAGGCAGTTAACCCACTGTTCCTAGGCCATCATTTTAAATAAGACTTTGTTCTTCACTGATTTGCCTAGTTAAATACAAACATGGCCCTGTCCCACCAGGCCTCAAGCACCCGTGGTCTACGGACTCCCCATCTACCTGTGAAAGGACATTCCCAAACACACAAACTTAAATGAATTTAGTCACAGCACTGATCCGAAGCCACTGATCCCCAAAACATGAATTGGAGGATGTGATTTTAGACTTGCTTGTGTGTATTATCTGCTAAGGCTGCCTTCTTAAATATAAACAATGTTGTATCCTTTGATTTTCCTTTTTGAATGCTAGTGAAATGTGTACATAAATGTATAAATAAATGCTTGACAATAAAAATGCAGTATATTTGCCAAACATTCCTTGCACTTTGGTGTAGAAAGGAATATCCCTCAGTAGGGGTCAGTATATCACTACTTCTGCACCTTCGCAATGAAAAGGGCGTTTTCTCAAACTGGAAATACGTCTCACATTTTCAAAATGGCGGTAAATCTGACAGAGCTTTCTCTTCCTCAATTGGAGGGACTAAAGACTCAATTTGAGCAGGTAACAGAGGGATCTTGAATCTTGGTTGAAGTCATTCTGGGGCCATTATTTTCTACTGTTTGCTGTACCAGCCCAGCTGATTAGCTAGTCATGCCATCTGAGTAACTAACGTTAGCTAATTACATTACCGGTTGGCAGAAGATTCAGATCCTACCACTGCGCTTGTTTACACCGAGCTGTTTTGGTTTTGGAATGTAATTATGGTTACGAGGCAGTGTCTACACTTGGCAGTTTATGCAGCTTTTGTATTCTGATAATGGAGTTCTAATCATGGAATTCCGAACAGGTCATGCGTCTACAGTACACCTACATTTTAAATGTCTACTCTGTCCGGGTTCCCTTTTTCACGCGCTAGCTTATATTCAAATACCTGTATGCATTCTGCAAACTATCTGATAAAACAACAACTTGGTGGCAGTAGCCAACTACTGTAGTTAACAAACCAACTAACCTCTAAATTGCTAGTTCACGTGGCCCTCCGCTTGTACTGTAAAATAAATTGAACGCCCGTAAATAACGAATGACCCTGTGTTTATAAACGTGGATATCGACTTTGACACTTAAGCATGATATTGCGGCTCATTCAATGCCACGCAGGGCGAATATTGTTGCTTTAAATCAGTGCGCACGGGAGCACTCTGTCATAGTCTTTCTCTCCCCATGAATTCCATTAACATTGCATCCAAAATAGATAATCCTGTTCAAAATGTAGATATACACTACCTGTCAAGTTTTAGAACACCTACTCAATCAAGTGTTTTTCTTTATATGGACTATTTTCTACATTGTAGAATAATAGTGAAGACATCAACACTATGAAATAACATATGGAATCATGTGGTAACCAAAAAAGTGTTAACCAAATCAAAATATATTTTATATTTCAGATTCTTCAAATAGCCACCCTTTGCCTTGACATATTTGCACACGTTTGACATTCTCTCAACCAAAAGTCTTGAAGGAGTACTCACATGCTGAGCACTTGTTTGGCTGCTTTTCCTCCGCTCTGTGGTCCAACTCATCCCAAACCATCTCAATCTAAGATTGATGCCCTCAATCTCACACAAATTATCAATGAATTTACCAGGTACAACCCCAAATCCATAAAAACACGGGCACACTCATAGATATCATCCTAACTAACTCGCCCTACAAATACACCACTGCTGTTTTCAACCAAGATCTCAGCGATCACTGCCTGCATCCGTAATGGGTCTGCGGTAAAACGACCACCCCTCATCAGTGTCAAATAAATGCTCCCTAAAACACTTCAGTGAACCGGCCTTTCTAATCAACCTGGCCAGGGTATCCTGGAATGACATTGACCTCATCCCATCAATAGAGGATGCCTGGTTATTATTTAAAAGTCCCTTCCTCACCATCTTAAATAAGCATGCTCCATTAAAAAAAATGAACCAGGAATAGATATAGTCCTTGGTTCACTCCAGACTTGTCTGCCCTTGACCAGCACAAAAACATCCTGTGGCGTTCTGCATTAGCATTGAATAGCCCCCGTGATATGCAACCTTTTAGGGAGTTAGGAACCAATATACACAAACTGTTAGGAAAGCTAAGGCTAGCTTTTTCAAACAGAAATTTGCATCCTGTAGTACAAACTCAAAGTTCTGGGACACTAAAGTCCATGGAGAATAAGAGCACCTCCTCCCAGCTGCCCACTGCACTGAGGCTAGGAAACACTGTCAGCACCCATAAATCCACTATAACTGAGATTTTCAAGAAGCATTTCTCTACGGCTGGCCATGCTTTCCACCTGGCTACCCTTACCCCGGTCAACTGCCCAGCACCCTCCACAGCAACCTGCCACCATTTCTCATTCACCCAAATACAGATAGCGGATGTTCTGAAAGAGCAGCAAAATCTGGACCCCTACAAATCAGCCGGGTGAGACAATTTGGACCCTCTCTTTCTAAAATTATCTGCCGAAATTGTTGCAAACCCTATCAATAGCCTGTTCAACCTCTCTTTCTTATCGTCTGAGATTCCCAAAGATTGGAAAGCTGCCGCGGTCATCCCCCTCTTCAAAGGAGGAGACACTCTAGACCCAAACTGTTACATACCGATATCTATCCTACCCTGCCTTTCTAAAGTCTTCGAAAGCCAAGTTAACAAACAGATTACCGACCATTTTGAATCCCACCGTACCTTCTCCGCTATGCAATTTGGTTTCAGAGCTGGTCATGGGTGCACCTCAGCCACTCTCAAGGTCCTAATGGTTATCATAACTGCCATTGATATAAGACAGTACTGTGCAGCCGTTTTCATCGACCTGGCCAAGGCTTTCGACTCTGTCAATCACCACATTTTATCGGCAGACTAAACAGCCTTGGTTTCTCCAATGACTGCCTCACCTGGTTCACCAACTACTTCTCTGACAGAGTTCAGTGTGTCAAATCGGAGGGCCTGTTGTCTGGACCTCTGGCAGTCTCTATGGGGGTGCCACAGGCTTCTATTCTCGGGCCGACTCTCTTTTCTGTATACATCAATGATGTCGCTCTTGCTGCTGGTAATTCCTTGATCCACCTCTACGCAGACGACACCATTCTGTATCTAGGTGTCTGGTTAGACTGTAAACTCTCCTTCCAGACTTACATTAAGCTTCTTCAATCCAAAATTAAATCTAGAATCAGCTTCCTATTTCGCAACAAAGCATCCTTCACTCATGCTGCCAAACATACTCTCGTAAAACTGACTATCCTACTGATCCTCGACTTTGGCGATGTCATTTACAAAATAGCCCCCAACACTCTACTCAACAAATTTGATGCAGTCTATCACAGTGCCATCTGCTTTGTCACCAAAGCCCCATATACTACCCACCACTACGACCTGTACGCGCTCGTTGGCTGGCCCTCGCTTCATATTCGTCGCAAAACCCACTGGCTTCAGGTCATCTACAAGTCTCTGATAGTTAAGGCCCCGCCTTATCTCAGCTCACTGGTCACCATAGCAGCACCCACCCGTAGCACGCGCTCCAGCAGGTATATCTCTCTAGTCAACCCCAAAGCCAAATCCTCCTTTGGCTGCCTTTCCTTCCAGTTCTCTGCTGCCAATGACTGGAATGAATTGCAAAAATCACTAAAGCTGGAGACTCATATCTCCCTTACTAGCTTTAAGCACCAGCTGTCTGAGCAGCTCACAGATCACTGCACCTGTACATAGCCCATCTGTAAATTGCCCAACCAACTACCTCATCCCCATACTGTATTTATTTATTTATCTTGCTCCTTTGCACCCCTGTATCTCTACTTGCACATTCATCTTCTGCACATCAATCATTCTAGTGTCTAATTTGTATATCGTAATTACTTCGCCACCATGGCCTATTTATTGCCTTACCTCCCTTTTCTTACCTCATTTGCACACACTGTATATAGATGTATTATTGACTGTATGTTTTGTTTATTCCATGTGTAACTCTGTTGTAGTATGTGTCGTACTGTTTTGCTTTATTCTTGGCCAGGTCGCAGTTGTAAATGAGAACTTGTTCTCAACTTGCCTACCTGGCTAAATAGAGGTGAAATAAATAACTTTTTTTTTTTAAATTGGTTACAGTCCATCTCCTCCCAAACCATCTCAATTGGGTTGAGGTTGGCTGATATTGGAGGCCAGGTCATCTGATGCAGCACTCCATCACTCTCCTCCTTGGTCAAATAGCCCTTACACAGCCTGGAGGTGTTTTTGGTCATTGTCCTGTTGAAAAACAAATGATAGTCCCACTAAGCCCAAACCAGATGGGATGGCGTTTCACTGCAGAATGTTGTGGTAGCCATGCTGGTTAAGTGTGCCTTGAATTCTAAATTAATCACAGACAGTGTCACCATTAAAGCACCCCCACACCATAACACTTCCTCCATTCTTTACGGTGTGAAATACACATGCGGAGATCATCCATTCACCAACACGGAGCTCACAAAGACAGGTCGCAACCAAAAATCTTTCATGAGAGCCACTTTCTTCATAGCGCTTGATAGTTTTTGCGACTGCACTTCCAAAGTTCTTTAAATTTTCCTTATTAACCTCCATGTCTTAAAGTAATGATGGACTGTTGTTTCTTTGCTTGTTTGAGCTGTTCTTGCCAAGATATGGACTTGCTCTTTTACCAAATAGGGCTATCTTCTGTAAACCACCCCTACCTTGTCACAATGCAACTGATTGGCTCAAACACATTAAGGAAAGAAATTCCACAAATTAACTTTTAACAAGGCACACATGTTAATTGAAATGCATTCCAAATGACTCATGAAGCTGGTGGAGAGAATGCCAAGTGTGTGCAAAGCTGTCAAGGCAAAGGGTGGCTACCTTAAAGAATCTGAAATATAAAATATAAGTGTGTAACCTTTTTTTTTGGTTACTACATGTTTCCATGTTTTTTCATAGTTTTGATATCTTCACTATTATTCTACAATGTAGAAAATACTAAAAATAAATAAAAACCCTTGAATGAGTTGGTGTCCAAACTTTTGACTAGTACTCATATATACACTGCTCAAAAAAATAAAGGTAACACTAAAATAACACATCCTAGATCTGAATGAATGACATTTTTATTAAATACTTCTTTCTTTACACAGTTGAATGTGCTGACAAAATCACACAATTATCAATGGAAATCAAATTTATCAACGCATTGAGGTCTGGATTTGGAGTCACACTCCAAATTAAAGTGGAAAACCACACTACAGGCTGATCCAACTTTGATGTAATGTCCTTAAAACAAGTCAAAATGAGGCTTAGTAGTGTGTGTGGCCTCCACGCGCCTGTATGACCTACCTACAACGCCTGGGCATGCTCCTGATGAGGTTGCGGATGGTCTCCTGAGGAATCTCCTCCCAGACCTGGACTAAAGCATCCGCCAACTCCTGGACAGTCTGTGGTGCAACATGGCGTTGGTGGATGGAGCGAGACATGATGTCCCAGATGTGCTCAATTGGATTCAGGTCTGGGGAACGGGCGGGCCAGTCCATAGCATCAATGCCTTCCTCTTGCAGGAACTGCTGACACACTCCAGCCACATGAGGTCTAGCAATGTCTTGCATTAGGAGGAACCCACGAACTCACAAGGGGTCTGAGGATCTCATCTCGGTACCTAATGGCAGTCAGGCTAGCTCTGGCGAGCACATGGAGGGCTGTGCGGCCCCCCAAAGAAATGCCACCCCACACCATGACTGACCCACTGCCAAACCGGTCATGCTGGAGGATGTTGCAAGCAGCAGAACGTTCTCCACTGCGTCTCCAGACTGTCACGTCTGTCACGTGCTCAGTGTGAACCTGCTTTCAACTGTGAAGAGCACAGGGCGCCAGTGGCGAATTTGCCAATATTGGTGTTCTCTGGCAAATGCCAAAAGTCCTGCACGGTGTTGGGCTGTAAGCACAACCCCCACCTGTGGACGTCGGGCCCTCATATCACCCTCATGGAGTCTGTTTCTGACCGTTTGAGCAGACACATGCACACTTGCGGCCTGCTGGAGGTCATTTTGCAGGGCTCTGGCAGTGCTCCTCCTTGCACAAAGGCGGAGGTAGCGGTCCTGCTGCTGGGTTGTTGCCCTCCTACGGCCTCCTCCACGTCTCCTGATGTACTGGCCTGTCTCCTGATAGCGCCTCCATGCTCTGGACACTACGCTGACAGACACAGCAAACCTTCTTGCCACAGCTCGCATTGATGTGCCATCCTGGATGAGCTGCACTACCTGAGCCACTTGTGTGGGTTGTAGACTCCGTCTCATGCTACCACTAGAGTGAAAGCACCGCCAGCATTCAAAAGTGACCAAAACATCAGCCAGGAAGCATAGGAACTGAGAAGTGGTCTGTAGTCACCACCTGCAGAACCACTCCTTTATTGAGGATGTCTTACTAATTGCCTATAATTTCCACCTGTTGTCTATTCCATTTGCACAACAGCATGTGAAATGTCAATCAGTGTTGCTTCCTAAGTGGACAGTTTGATTTCACTGAAGTGTGATTGGCTTGGAGTTACATTGTGTTGTTTAAGTGTTCCCTTTATTTTTTTGAGCAGTGTATATTATACACAGTGGGGAGAACAAGTACTTGATACACTGCTGATTTTGCAGGTTTTCCTACTTACAAAGCATGTAGATGTCTGTAATTTGTATCATAGGTGCACTTCAACTGTGAGAGACTGAATCTAAAACAAAAATCCAGAAAACCACATTGTATGATTAAGTAATTAATTTGCATTTTATTGCATGACATAAGTATTTGATACATCAGAAAAGCAGAACTTAATATTTGGTACAGAAACCTTTGTTTGCAATTACAGATATCATATGTTTCCTGTAGTTCTTGACCAGGTTTGCACACACTGCAGCAGGGATTTTGGCCCACTCCTCCATACAGACTTTCTCCAGATCCTTCAGGTTTCCGGGCTGTCGCTGGGCAATACGGACTTTCAGCTCCCTCCAAAGATTTTCTATTGGGTTCATGTCTGGAGACTGGCTAGGCCACTCCAGGACCTTGAGATGCTTCTTACGGAGCCACTCCTTAGTTGCCCTGGCTGTGTGTTCCAGGTCGTTGTCATGCTGGAAGACCCAGCCACGACCTATCTTCAATGCTCTTACTGAGGGAAGGAGGTTGTTGGCCAAGATCTCGCGACACATGGCCCCATCCATCCTCCCCTCAATACGGTGCAGTCGTCCTGTCCCCTTTGCAGAAAAGCATCACCAAAGAATGATGTTTCCACCTCCATGCTTCACAGTTAGGATGGTGTTCTTTGGTAGTACTCATCCTTCTTCTTCCAAACATGGCGAGTGGAGTTTAGACCAAAAAGCTATATTTTTGTCTCATCAGACCATATGACCTTCTCCCATTCCTCCTCTGGATCATCCAGATGGTCATTCGCAAACTTCAGATGGGCCTGGACATACGCTGGCTTGAGTAGGGAGACCTTGCGTGCGCTGCAGGATTTTAATCCATGAAGGCTTAGTGTGTTACTCATGGTTTTCTTTGAGACTGTGGTCCCAGCTCTCTTCAGGTCATTGACCAGGTCCTGCCGTGTAGTTATGGGCTGGTCCCACACCTTCCTCATGATCATTGATGCCCCACAAGGTGAGATCTTGCATAGAGCCCCAGACCGAGGGTGATTGACCGTCATCTTGAACTTCTTCCATTTTCTAATAATTGCGCCAACAGTTGTTGCCTTCTCACCAAGCTGCTTGCCTATTGTCCTGCAGGTCATCCCAGCCTTGTGCAGGTCTATAATTTTATCTCTGATGTCCTTACACAGCTCTCTGGTCTTGGCCATTGTGGAGAGGTTGGAGTCTATTTGATTGAGTGTGTGGAAAGGTGTCTTTATACAGGTAACGAGTTCAAACAGGTGCAGTTAATACAGGTAATGAGTGGAGAACAGGAGGGCTTCTTAAAGAAAAACTAACAGGTCTGTGAGAGCCAGAATTCCTACTGGTTGGTAGGTGATTAAATACTTGGCAGTGTATCAAATACTTGTTCTCCCCACCGTATATATATTAGTATTTTGGAGGAAACACCTTTCAACTGATGACCGAAGCCTTCAGGCGCCTGGCCCGCCACAAGGAGTCGCTAGAGCGCGATTAGTCAAGTAAAGCTACAATTTCGTAGCTAAATGCTAAGATGTTTTTGAATGCTGTCTAGTGTCCAATCATGCTCAGTGTATTTCTTACATGATCTCATGTAGCTAGCTTCTCCATTTTCAAGTTGTATTAGTCGTATGTACGGAATACGCATGTGATACTGTACATCGTCCAACAAAATGCTTGTTATTTGTAGGTTACTTCTCGACACTGCATCAACAATAACAAAATATAATTATGAACATAGAGTAAATGTCAGTAGACTATAATAATGTTGCTCCTTTTATAGCAATCAATGCAATATATTTGGGCCAGGTAAACATAGTTCTTTACTTCATGAATGAAAATACTGCAGCTAATGTGTCTGGTATCTGTCTAAGTTGCATCACCTGATTCTTTCTTAATTTTTTTTGCAGGAGGCAGAGTTTTTGACCTCCTCTATAGGTCAGCTCAAAGTTGTCCAGATGAAATATGTAGAAGCTAAGGACAGTTTGAGTGTCCTCAACAAAAACAATGCAGGTGAGCTGCTCGAACTACACTGATAATGCATCCTATGTTTTGTTCAGTTTTTGTTTTGTATGGAAGCTTTTACAGATACTGAAATAAATTGATTGGAATGATCTTTTATGAAGATCTCACCCCACATTGGTGTTTGTAAGTATGACACTTCAATTGATAATTTACATTTGATCTTTTTCATTTAGGAAAACAATTGCTGGTGCCGCTCACAAGCTCTGTATCCTTATGTTAATGATCGGAGATGCCTATATATGTATTTCTTTTGTACTTGCCTACTGAAATTGCCTACTGAAAGCCTGTTAGTCTTCAAACATACAAGCAAACTAATTGTTCTCACATTCAACACACTTGACTACTCTAATTTGAGATTTATTGAAGGTGCATTGTTAAATACAGTATTTAAAACATGAAAATTAGTCCACAGCACCTTCTCTGCCATTTTATATTGTAGCAACCTTAACCCAATACCTAACGACCTCATCAAAAGGTTCAGACCTTTTGGTGTAACAGTTGAGGTATCCCGGTCGGGGCTACCCCGAATTCGCTACATTGGTATCAGAAGTGGGATGGTGCCTGTGAGGCAATCGGAGAAGTGTGTATAAGTGAAGGACTTAGTATAGAGAATAGTGGGGACATAATCTCTCGTAAGAAAGGGGGTAGTGTAGCGACCTTAACCCAACTATAATACCTCGTCAAGAGGTTCGGACCTCTTGGCGTAACGGTTAAGGTGTTGGCTTGACAGTCACTGGACCCGAGTTCGGCTACAATATCTTCAGTATGCATTTCTTAATAGTGTAGTTGGACGTTTTCTGTTGTCCTTTTAACATCACTTGCTATTAGATGTATGTCCCTGGAACACTTAATGACGTGGAACATGTCTTAGTGGATGTGGGGACAGGATACTACGTTGAAAAGGTGGGCAGAAAAGTAATTGATAACAAATTTCTAATACCCTTCATTGTACAGTTGACGCATAAGTTCACTGGGTAAGTAATCTGTTTTCCAGTACCAAATAGATTTATGCATTTATCAGGGTTGTGTTCATGAAGGCACACTGTAGCAAAGGAAAAAGGAAAACAAGACCCATTCTGAAAGATCGTTCCTACAAGTTTCACTTGTTTTTTAAACTTTTTGTTTTGTTCAGAGAACCCAGGAGTCATTTGACTATATTTTGTTAAACTCTGCTGTTCCATATACATGTGTTTGCTTGTTAGTACAATTATTTGGAAATCTGTCTGTATAATATGAGTTTGTAAGCCTCATTTGAAATATCTCTGCAGAATGTTGATGGCACAAAAGAGTTTTTCAAGCGCAAAATAGAGTTCCTCACCAAACAGATAGAGAAGGTTCAACCGGCTCTGCAGGAGAAACATGGCTTGAAACAAGGTAACACACACAAGTACAAACATTTGTCATATTTGTAATACAAGTATTTCACTTAAATGCAATATAACTTGTATTTTATTTTGCTCATCTCTTCCTATCTGTGTTTTTTGTTCTGTCTTCTAGCTGTAATTGAGGTGATGAATATTAAGATCCAACAGCTTCAGAGCCAACAGGCTTCACAGTTGGGGACCACTGAAGCCTAACCAGGTGAAGATGGGGCTTACACCAGTCTGCTTGGGTTCTTTATGATGGGGATTTAGAGTTACTGAAAACAAATTCTGCATGAACTGTAAATTGGATGATCTAAGGTAAAAGTGAACAAAAGACAAGAATGTACTACAAATGTGTGCCAACAGTACAATGGTGAAGAGCAGCCAAGTTAGTGTTTTAACAAACACTTCCTGAAAATTTGAGTCTTACCTGGATTCAGTGTACATTCAGTAGCCAGATTGCTATATCAATGTTGAATTTGACTAAATAGGCTTCTCTTATCACCCTCAGATTATCATTTGTGATGACATGAAATCTGCAACAGATGTTTTGAATGGAGAACATGTTAGTGCCCTCATATTACACTGTTTGTCTTTCAGATTTTGCTCAATGACTGTTTTACTGAAACATGAAACATTGTATATTTTCCATTTTGTTCAAATCCACAGATCAAAAAGAATAACATTTTAAAACTACCATAAAACAGTCCCAACGTAGTGGCGTAAACCCGCCTATTTCTATTATTTCATAAAATCTGATTTTAAAAGGTCCAATGCAGCTGTTTTTATCTTGATATCAAATAATTTGGGAGGAACAATTAAGTGCCTTACTGTGATTGTTTTTCAATTAAAATGGTCAAGCAGAAACAAAAATACCTTAGAAAGAGCAATTTCGCAAGCAAGAATTTAGCTAAGACTGTCAGGGAGTGGTCTTTGTGGGGAGAGGAAAACTGAAAACTAGCTGTTATTGGCAGAGATGTTTGGAACTCTTTCTTATTGGTCTAAACTAAATTACATCCTGGTGCCAAAACGCCATCCCACCACAACCGGCTGAAATTTCAGGCGGCCTTTTCAAACAGCTTACGCTAAAAGGGCATTATATTGTGAAAAAGATATTACAATTTCCAACGTCCATAGTGTGGAAATGTGTGTGTGTGTGTGTGCATATATACACACACAGTGAAATCATATTTGACTGCACTGAGCCTTAAACCTAACTATAACCATACTGCTAACCTTATGCCTAACCTTTTTAAATTAAGACCAAAAAGCTATTTTGATTTTGTGGCTGTGACAACCAAAACCTCCAGCTGTGTGGAGCCAGGAAGTGGAAGTATGCAGTTCACATTTGGGTTTCTGTTTCAAAAATGCAGTATATGTACCCCTTGGCAACAGTCCAAACTCAAAGTAGACATCCCTCGGCCCCAAACCCTCAGCTCTTGAATTACTTTTTACATCGTCACATCCGAGTGTACCTTAAATGTCCCTTGCCCAAGCGAGGGAGAGTGATGATCGGAGATGCAACGTCCTTGGTGGAAATCTTGAAATTGAGCTTAAAAACAACCAACCTACAGCTATTAAGTACCTAGCAAGCTAACGTAACTAGCTACCACTCCTGTGAGCTAGCTACAGTTATAACTGTTGGACATTTATACCAATACATTTCAAAATTCCAAAAAACATGTGCATGAAGCTAGCTATGTTTGATAGGCTCCTCGCTACAAGACTAAGCCAATTTGCCAACGGAAATCAATTTCATCTATATATCTATACACACACACACAGTACCAGTCAAAAGTTTTGACACACCTACTCATTCCAGAGTTTTTCTTTATTTGACTATTTTCTACATTGTAGAATAATAGTGAAGACATCAACTATGACAACACATATGGAATCATGTAGTAACCAAAAAAGTGTTATACAAATCAAAATATATTTGAGATTCTTCAAATAGCCACCATTTGCCTTGACAGCTTTGCACACTCTTGACATTCTCTCAACCAGCTTCATGAGGTAGTCACCTGGAATCCATTTCAATTAACAGGTGTGCCTTAAGTTAATTGGTGGAATTTCTTTCCTTAATGCGTCTGAGACAATCAGTGGCGTTGTGACAAGGTAGGGGTGGTAATACAGAAGATAGCCCTATTTGGTAAAAGACCAAGTCCATATTATAGCAAGAACAGCTCAAATTAGCAAAGAGAAACGACAGTCCATCATCATGAAGGTCAGTCAATCCAGAAAATTCTCAAGAACTTTGAAAGTTTCTTCAAGCGGTATGATGAAACTGGCTCTCATGAGGACCGCCACAGGAAGGGAAGACCCAGAGTTTCCTCTGCTGCAGAGGATAAGTTCATTAGTTACCAGCCTAAGAAATCGTCAATGAACTGCACCTCAGATTGCAGACCAAATAAATGCTTCACAGAGTTCAAGTAACAGACACATCTCAACATCAACTGTTCAGAGGAGATTGCGTGAATCAGGCCTTCGTGGTCAAATTGCTGCAAAGAAATCACATCTAAAGGTCACCAATAAGAAGAAGAAGACTTGCTTGGGCCAAGAAACACAAGCAATGGACATTAGACCCCGGTGGAAATCTGTCCTTTGGTCTCATGAGTCCAAATGTTTGATTTTTGGTTCCAACCGCCGTGTCTTTGTGAGACGCAGAGTAGGTGAATGGATGATCTTGAAATGTTTGATTCCCACCGTGAAGCATGGATGTGGGGGTGTTTTGCTGGTGACACTGTGATATATTTAGAATTCAAGGCACACTTAACCAGCATGGCTACCACAGCATTCTGCAGCGATATGCCATCCCATCTATTTTGCACTTAGTCATACTATCATTTGTTTTTCAACAGGACAATGACCCAAAACACACCTCCAGGCTGTGGAAGGGCTATTTGACCAAGAAGGGGGGTGATGGAGTTCTGTATCCCCCTGACCTCAACCCAATTGAGATTGTGAAGGAAAAGCAGCCAACCATTGCTCAGCATATGTGGGAACTCCTTCAAGATTGTTGGAAAAGCATTCCAGGTGACTACCTCATGAAGCTGGTTGAGAGAATGCCAAGACTGTGCAAAGCTGTCATCAAGGCAAAGGGTGGTTACTTTGAATCTCAAACATAAAATATACTTTGAAGTGTTGAACACCTTTTTTGGTTGTTGTTTCATAGTTGATGTCTTCACTAGTATTCTAAAATGTAGAAAATAGTAAAAAATAATAAATAACCTTTGAATGAGTAGGTGTGTTCAATCTTTTGACTGGTACTGTATATGTTTAAGCAAGCTAGCGTCATAATGTTGACAGACATGCCGAAATGTTGATTTAAATTTGACACTTAGTGGCCACCAGAGTAGGAGAAGGCTTCCTGAGTGGTGCAGCGGTCTAAGGCACTGAATCGCAGTGCTAGAGGTATCACTGCAGACCCTGGTTCAATTCTGGGCTGTAACACAACTGGCTGTGATTGGGAGTACCATAGGGCAGCGAACAATTCGTCTGGGTTAGGGAAGCGTTTGGCCGGGATAGACTGTCATTGTAAATAAGAATTTAACTCAGTTGTGTAGTTAAATAAAGGTCAAACATAAAATAGAATAACACGTGACTACAGTTTGCATTGAATCGTAGGTCATATCAACCCCACAAGTGATCAAAGTTCTTCACTCACTCCCTCAAACAAAATCGGGGGCCAAGGGGGAAACGGTAGTGAATTGGACTGGCACTTAAGATGGCAATCAAACTGCATCTGGTTGCAACAAGGATTCCCCGAAAGTGGCTAGTGTAAGGGCTGAGGAGATTCAAATAAAGTGCTTGGACTGCAGCCCTTGTATCTCAGTTGTATAAACAGAGGAAGAGGAGAAGTGAGAGGGATAACCCCACAGAATTTTCACCGGATATATAAATGTGAAGCATCCTTTTGGTGTTTCCACTCACTACCAAATATGATGAGAGGAAGCACAGTGGCTGGCAGTGTGAGAAGCTAGATGGATTTTGGCCGACATTCTGCACATTTTCTCATCGATGAAACATTTGATCTCCATACAGTTTTCTGTATTCCAAAACTAGAATCTGTAAAGACTGCCAAAGTTTAGGAGTGCAAGGGCTAATTTAGTTGTTGCACACGTGCACTTCAGAAGTAAGCGTTCCCCAACGGAAATGTGCAAATAAATTCTAGAACGTGCCAATAGGATGTCATTAGCTCATCCGAGTCTCTGCCCACCTCCTTGCTTATTCTGCCCACTATGATTAATTTGCTCCCATTGGAAACGACAGGCTCTGCTCTAGCTTTGGTTGGTTATACAAATATTGTACAACCCTGGCTAAAATGAATACTTGTTTTTGTCAAAATAACGGCAATTTTAATTTTGGGGGATTTTAGCTAACTATTTTCCTAACCTTAACCAAAAAAAAGCATGATCCATCCTAGCCATGACCGTGTAACTGCGCCCCAAATAGCTCTTCTCCAGCAGGTGGAGTTTTGTATTTTTTTCGCTCACCGAGCAAGGAGTATAGCAGTCAATGAGTTTCGAATTTGGTTAACATGAAATGAAATGGCATATTTGATCGAATAGAAGTTTCGTAATACTTCGGTTGTTACAAGTGTACTGATGTAAAGTAGAACACGTGACACCCCGGCAGCTTTGGAGAAAAAAAAGCACTTTACAGCTGAGTTGTGCCTTTTGTCCACACACCTATCTACCTTCTCATTGGCTAGAATGGTCCCACTTGATGTTGCCTCCTTCCGACTGCCTTCCATTTTAAGACTTCTCTTCTCATTGCTAGAGCGGCCACTTAAGTATCTGGTAAATATAATGGATAATCTGTGGTAAGCATGTAGGAGTCTACAATCTCACTATGTCAGTATTAGAAAACAACCGATTCGACTACAATCACCCCATTAAAAGGTATAAAAGTATGGGATAAGAATCCGAGCTGGTAATTAATGGGAGAGACGTATAATGCTCTGCCCAGCAGACTTGTCGACCACTTGAGTTCATATTGTCATGTTGCGTCACACGGTTGCTAAACTAGCAAATTGTCACGCAATCCCTTCTTAATAAAAGTCAGGGTATGAGTCGAGAAACCAGACTATTTCCTTGAAGCACGGTATGTCACCAGTTGAAAGCTATACGATACTATAGAGAACAAGTTAATTATCTCACATCTCTTCATGCTAATGTTGGGTTTTTGAGCTATCGACTTCTTGAGGGAGTGTTCTTGTCCAGAATCGCCCAGAATGCATCGCGCGACCCATTGACGATAATTGGGGAACGTACACGATGGAGTTCTTTGGCTGTTTGAAAGTTCATTCATTTCTGGCGTGCACGATGCAGTACTAGAACGTAAACCTAAATCAAGTATTTTCTAAGCGTGGTTTCTCGAATAGCTAGCTAAGTTATTACATTTATTGCACAAATAATTATTTGTATTGCAAACACTAGCTTGAGTGAATCAGAGTTGCCTGGATGAAAAGTACAGTAAATGCCAATATGATAAAGGAAAACGGATGGAACATACTCCCAAATGCCCCCGCGTGTATGGAGAAGCATTTGGAGTCGGCGCAGTACAGGGGAGGTAAGCAAAGTCACACAGCTAGTGTTTGATGCAGCCTTGTGTGATAGTTAGCTTCCAGACACATGGCTATTAGAAAGGGCTAGCTAACTACCGGCACAGCACTTTGTCGCAAAATAAAGTGACACAAGTCATAACCTATCGAACTTACATCATTAACAGCAAAAACACACCGTAAAGTCATGTTTTTTCTATGGTAAAATTTACTGTACCACACTTTAGCACGCTACTGTAGCTAGCAAGCTACAGCTAACTTGTCATTTCGAAGAGAATGATAATTGATATTTCTATAGTGCTTTTCATAGCAATCTCAAAGCGCTTCAAT
Source organism: Oncorhynchus masou masou (assembly GCF_036934945.1). Taxonomy (NCBI): domain Eukaryota; kingdom Metazoa; phylum Chordata; class Actinopteri; order Salmoniformes; family Salmonidae; genus Oncorhynchus; species Oncorhynchus masou. Next base: position 33,936,101 of record NC_088217.1, read on the forward strand.
GGTGCGTTAATAGTTCCTCTAACGTTATCATATTGCAAGCTAGCTAGCTAACGTTGGACATAATCTAACAATTACAGTTTGCTAGCTATGCTAAATAACCTGCCACCCTATTCTATGGCACTTCAGCACAGGCACAAGACACCATGTGATTCAACTATTGACATTTTTCTATTTTCTTCACATAGATGGCACCCTGTTGTTGGGGGCCTCCAGTCTGACAGGCAGGTGCTGGCAGGGCTCCATCTGGGTCTACTGTGATCCCAAGCAGTCTCCCAACGAGGGCTTATGTAAGGCTGGTGTCCAGACAGAGGCAGGCATCACAGAGGCAAAGTGGGTTTCAGAGAGGGGTGTCCTAGTTGCATCTGACTCTGGTAAGTAGGAATGACAGTAATCATTACTAAATGCATATCATATTCTGCTGTAAATAATGCTGGTCTAAAGTGAAGGAAATATAGTTAAAAGTACAATGATTACATTTAATTCAGGCCGATGTCATCTAGATTATTTGCGAGTTATACAAAAGTGTTGATGCAATGTGGTTTGACTTTTTGTTGTAGGTGCTGTTGAGGTATGGGAGCTATCAGAGGATGAGAGTCTGCTGGAGAAACGGTTCGCCAAACTCGAGCATGATCACATCGTTACCAGCGTGAGCCCTGCTGGGTCAAGCCATGCCATCAGCGGCAGTATGGACAACCGGTCAGTAGGGGGCAGTCTCTATTTGTGTGTCTCATTCAGAGTATGTGTGCGAGGAGCGGAGTGTGACCAATTTGACTGGAGCGTTATGAGGTATTCCCAAAGGCTGGAGCGTTGGCCTTCTCGCCCACTTGTAATTTCAATCCAGTAAGCGCTCACGTCACAAGCTCAGGGCTTTCCTGGCCAAGCATGCATTTGTGTGCTGCGGTACCCCTTGCTTTAGCTACTAACATGGAGTTCACTTAATATTTTCATAAAGAAACTGGTCAAACATGGGTGCAAAATCAAGGTGCGTTACAAAGATGAGGACCAAGCGCAAGAGGGAGTGCTGTGATAGTGTCCAACTATTAAATCAAATTTTAATGGTCACATACGTTTATTTAGCAGATGTTATTGCGGGTGTAGCGAAATACTTGTTCCTAGTTCCAACAATGCAGTAATATCATAACAATTTATAACAATACACACATCTAAAGTAAATTGTATATAAATATTAGGACAAGCAATGTCGGAGTGGCACTGACTAAACAGTAGAATATAATACAGTATATATATTTTGAAATTAGTAAAGCAGTTTGTAAACATTTCTTAATAACCTCTCTGGGATATGTGGGACGGTAGCATCCCACTTGGCCAAAAGCCAGAGGAAATGCAGAGCGCCAAATTCAAATCAATTCCTAAAAAATCTAACTTTCATGAAATCACACATGTAAGATACCAAATTAAAGCTACACGTGTTGTGAATCTAGCCAACATGTCAGATTTCTTAAAGGCTCTTCGGCGAAAGCAAACAATGCTATTATCTGAGGATAGCACCTCCATAAACAAGAGAACATTTCAACCCTACAGCTGCGACACAAAACGCAGAAATAAACCACTCCAATATGTTCCATAAACATCACAAATGGTCCTTTTGTCCGATTTAATTCCGTCCATATATACCCAAAATGTCAATTTATTTGGCGCTTTTGATCCAGAGAAACACCGGTTCCAACGAGTGACTACAAAATATCTCAAAAGTTACCTGTGAACTTTGACAAAATATTTCAAACTAGTTTTGTAATACAACTTTAGCTTTTTTTTAAAGTAAATAACAAATGAAGTTGAAGATGGGATGATCTGTGTTCAATACAGGAATAAATCAAACTGAAGCATGAATTCTGGTCATGCCTCTATCAAACAGTACACATGATGTGACCATACCGTTCAAGATGGCCATACTTCATTACACAAAGGAATAACCTCAAGCAATTTCTAAAGACTGGTGACATCTAGTGGAACGGCAAGCAAGTCCCTTAGAAATCTGGATCCCCAATGAAAACTTATTAAAAAGAGGGTGTCTTCAAAAAAAAGAATCTGAATGGTTTGTCCTCTGGGTTTCGCCTGCTACATAAGTTCTGTTATACTCAGACATGATTCAAACAGTTTTAGAAACTTCAGTTTTTTCTATCAAAATATACTAATAATGTGCATATCTGATCTTCTGAGGATGAGTAGCAGGCAGTTGAATTTGGGCATGCTTTTCTTCCAAAATTCCGAATGCTGCCCCCTATCCTAGAGAAGTTAGTGACCAGTGATTCCATGTCTATGTATATAGGGCAGCAGCCTATAATATAAGGTGCAGGATTGAGTAACTGGGTGGTAGCTGTCGAGTGATGACTTTAAGTCTGCTGGCCTTGCGATAGCTGTTTTTCAGTCTCTTGTCCCAGCTTTGATGCAGCTGTACTGACCTCACCTTCTAGGTGGTAGCGGGGTGAACAAGCCGAGGCTCAGTGGTTGATGTCCTTGATGATCATTTTGGCCTTCCTATGACATCAGGTGCTGTAGGTGTCCTGGCGGGCAAGAAGTGTCCCCCCTGGTGATGCGTTGTGCAGACTGCACCACCCTCTGGAGAGTCCTGCGATTGCGGCAGCCCGACAGGATGCTCTCAATTGTGCCTCTGTAAGAGTTTGTGGTTCTTAGTAGCCAAGACAAATTTCTTCAGCCTCCTGATTGATTCCTGGTTGAAGAGATGCTGTTGCGCCTTCACCACACTGTCTGTGTGTGGGTGGACCATTTCAGATTGTCGATGTGTACGCTGAGGAACTTGAAGATTTTCACCTTCTCCAATGTGGTCCTGACGGTGGATATGGGCGTGCTCTCTCTGCTGTTTCCTGAAGTCCACAGCTCCTTTTGTTTTGTTGATGTTGAGTGAGAGGTTATTTAACTGGCACTACTCTCCCAGGGCCCTCACCTCCTTCATGTAGGCTCTCATCATTGTAGGTAATAACACCTATAACTTTTGTCATCTGCAAACTTGATGATTACGTTGGAGGCATGTGTGGCCACAGTCATGGGTGAACAGGGAGTACAGGAGAGGGCTGTGCACACACCCTTGTGGGGCCCCTTTGTTCAGGATCAGCAAAGTGGTGTTGTGTCCTACTTTGACCACCTGGGGGTGGCCCGTCAGGAAGTCCATAACCCAGTTGCACAGGGTGGGGTTCAGACCCAGGGCCCTGAGCTTAATTATGAGCTTGGAGGGTACTATGCTGTTGACGGCTGAGCTAAAGTCAGTGAACAGCATTCTTACATGGGTATTCCTCTTGTCCAGATGGGATGGAGCAGTGTTCAGTGCGACAGCGATTGCATCGTCTGGATCTATCGGGGAGGTATGCCCCGATGAAGTGGGTCTAAGATGTAAGGTAGAGGTGATATGATCCTTAACTAGCCTCTCAAAGCACTTCATGATGACAAGTGAGTCCTACGGCGCAATAGTCATTTAGTTCAGTTACCTTTGTTCCTGTACACAAGAAAGCAATGGTGGACATCTTGAAGCACGTGGGGACAGCAGACTGGGATAGGGAGATTGAAAGTGCATGCCCTGAGGACGCAGCTTGGGATGCCGCATGGGCCGGCAGCCTTGCGAGGGTTAGCATGTTTAAATGTCTTACTCACGTCGGCCATGGAGAACCAGAGGACACAGTCCTTGGGAGTGGGTCGTGTCGGTTGCAATATGTCCTCAAAGCGGGCGGCAGTGATTAGCTTGTCCTGGAGCAAGACGTCGGTGTCCGACGTAGCTGGTTTTCCCTTTGTAATCTGTGATTGTCTGTAGACCCTGCCACATGAGCCATTTGAATTGCGACCCCACTCTCTACTGACATTTTGCCTGTTTGATTGCCGTATGGAGGGAATAACTACACTGTTTGTATTCAACCATATTCCCAGTCACCTTGCCATGGTTAAATGCAGTGGTTTTGTGCTTTCAGTTTTGCACAAATGCTGCTATCTATTCATGCTTCTGATTTGGGTTTTAATAGTCAGTGGGAACAACATCCGCTATACACTTACTTATGAACTCAGTCACTTGTGTCGCAGAACACATCCCAGTCTGCGTGATCACAATCTTGAAGCGTGGATTCCGATTGGTCAGACCAGCTTTGAATAGTCCTTAGCACGGGTACTTCCTGTTTGAGTTTCTGCCTATAGGAAGGGAAAAGCAAAATGGAGTCGCTCTGATTTACTGAAAGGAGGGTGGAGGAGGGCCTTGTAGGTACCCCAGAAGTTGGAGTAGCAGTGGTCGCATGTTTTAGCACCGCGAGTAGTACTATCAATGTGTTGATAGAACTTCGGTAGCGTTTTCCTCAAATTATCTTTAAAATCCCCAGCAAGAACATGGGACTTCAGGATATGTGGTTTCCAGTTTGCCTAAAGTCCAATGTAGTTCCTTGAGGGCAGTCGTATCAACTTGAGGGAGAATATACACGGCTGTGACTAAAACTGAAAAGAATTATCTTGGGAGGGAGTACACAATCAATGTGTTGATAGAACTTCTGTAACGTTTTCCTCAAATTTGCTTTAAAATCCCCAGCAAGAACATGCGACTTCAGGATATGTGGTTTCCAGTTTGCGTAAAGTCCAATGTAGTTCCTTGAGGGCAGTCGTATCGACTTGAGGGCGAATATACACGACTGTGACTAAAACTTAAAAGAATTCTCTTGGGAGGGAGTACGTTCAGCATTTTCGGTATTCTGTTGTGTGAACAAAAGGACTTGAGTTTCTGTATGTTACCACAATCGCACCATGCATAGTTAATTATGAAACATACACCCCTGCCTACCTTCTTCCCAGACTTCTTTATTCCTGTCTGCGCGATGTACTGAGAACCCAACTGGCTGTATGGATGGGGACAGTATATTCGGCAAGAGCATGGTTCCGTGAAACAGTATGTTAGTCCCTGATGTCTCTCTGGAAGGAGATCCTTGCCCTGAGCTCGTCTACTTTAATGTCCAGAAACTCCAGAGTACAGGCCTCAGTGTAATGCTCATTCCTTTGACGACCAGCGCAAATCCGACGACACCCCTGGTGAGAGACAACTGTGACTCGTCAGTGAAGAGGACTTTTTGCCTATCTTGTCCAGCCACTGTGGTTTTGTGCCCATAGGCTGCGTTGTTGCCGGTGATGTCTGGTGAGGACCTGCCTTACAACAGGCCCTCATGAGCACTGATGGAGGGATTGTGCATTCCTGGTTTAACTCGGGCAGTTGTTGCCTTTCTGTACCTGTCCCGCAGGTGTGATGTTTGGATGTACTGATCCTGTGCAGGTGTTACACGTGGTCTGCCCCCGCGAGGACGATCAGCTGTCCGTCCTGTCTCCGTGTAGCGTTGTCTTAGGCATCTCACAGTATGGACATTGCAATGTATTGCCCTGGCCACATCTGCAGTCCTCATGCCTCCTTGCAGCATGCCTAAGGCACGTTCACGCAGATGAGCAGGAACCCTGGGCATCTTTTGTTGTTTTCAGAGTCAATAGAAAGGCCTCTTTAGTGTCCTAAGTTTTCATAACTGTGACCTTAATTTACTACTGTCTAAGCGGGTAGTGTCTTAATGACTGTTCCACAGGTGCATGTTCATTAATTGTTATTCATTGAACAAGCATGGGAAATGGGCAATATCAAATTGATCAGACAGTGTTGACATTGCTAATGTTTTAAATGACTATTGTAGCTGGAAATGGCTGATTTAATCCATGTAACATTTAAAAAAATAAAAATCTACATAGGTGTACAGAGGCCCATTATTAACAACCATCACTCCTGTGTTCCAGTGGCACGTTGTTAGCTAATTCAAGTTTATAATTTTACAAGGATAGTTGATCATTAGAAACCCATTTGTAATTGTTAGCACAGCTGAAAACTGTTGTGCTGACTAAAGAAGTAATAAAACTGGCCTCCTTTAGACTAATTGAGTATCTGGAGCATCCACATTTGTGGGTTCGATTACAGGCTCAGAATGGCCATAAACAAAACTTTCTTCTGAAACTCGTCATTCTATTCCTTTTCTGTGTAATGAGAAATTGCCAAGAAACCGAAGATCATGCACAACGCTGTATACTACTCCCTTCACAGAACAGCGCAAACTGACTCTAACCAGAATAGAAAGAGTGGGAGGCCCCAGGGCACAACTGAGCAAGAGGACAAGTTTAAAAAAATATATATATTTCACCTTTTATTTAACCAGGTAAGCTAGTTGAGAACAAGTTCTCATTTACAACTGCGACCTGGCCAAGATAAAGCATAGCAGTGTGAACAGACAACAGAGTTACACATGGAGTAAACAATAAACAAGTCAATAACCAAGTAGGGGGAAAAAATAGTGTATATACAGTGTGTGCAAAAGGCGTGAGGAGGTAGGCGAATAATTACAATTTAGCAGATTAACACTGGAGTGATAAATGATCAGATGGTCATGTACAGGTAGAGATACTGGTGTGCAAAAGAGCAGAAAAGTAAATAAATAAAAACAGTATGGGGATGAGGTAGGTGAAGTGGGTGGGCTATTTACCGATGGACTATGTACAGCTGCAGCGATCGGTTAGCTGCTCAGATAGCAGATGTTTAAAGTTGGCGAGGGAGATTCAGCGATTTTTATTTTATATTTTTGTTTTATTTTTTTGCGATTTTTCCAGTCACAGGCAGCAGAGAACTGGAACAAAAGGTGGCCAAATGAGGTGTTGGCTTTAGGGATGATCAGTGAGTAACACCTGCTGGAGCGCGTGCTACGGGTGGGTGTTGCCATCGTGACCAGTGAACTGAGAAGGCGGAGCTTTACCTAGCATGGACTTGAAGATGACCCTGGAGCCAGTGGGTCTGGCGACGAATATGTAGCGAGGGCCAGCTGACTAGGGCATACAGGTCGCAGTGGTGGGTGGAATAAGGTGCTTTAGTAACAAAACGGATGGCACTGTGATAAACTGCATCCAGTTTGCTGAGTAGAGTATTGGAAGCTTTTTTTGTAGGTGACATCGCCAAAGTCGAGGATCGGTAGGATAGTCAGTTTTATTAGGGTAAGTTTGGCGGCGTGAGTGAAGGAGGCTTTGTTGCAAAATAGAAAGCTGACTAGATTTGATTAAAGATGTTTGATATGAGTCTGGAAGGAGAGTTTACGGTCTAGCCAGACACCTAGGTACTTATACTAGGTCAGAACCATCCTCGGTAGGAATGCTAGTCCGGCGTGCGGGTGCAGGCAGCGAACGGTTGAAAAGCATGCATTTGGTTTTACTAGCATTTAGGAGTGTTGAATGGCATTTGTAGTAGAAAATCGGATCAAATACAACGCATTACAGAACTTGTGAAGTCAATTCGGCTTTTTAATACAAGAATATAGCAAGCCGGGAAGGTCCATGGAACACACTCCACTTCCCAGAGCCCCGGCTCCAGTATTTATCCACATATTGCATATGAGCCCATCCCAAATGCAAATAAAGTTACATTCCAATCCGTGCATCCCGCTTGTTCAGCTCAACAACGCCCATACCTGCTTTCCGTCAGATTATGATGATAAGACCCTTGCCTTGTTCTTGTATTTAGCTAAAAGCATTCTTTTGTTTGTGGACTATCCAGGATCAGCAGACTGTGTCTCCTCAGTTTCTAGCATGTCCAGCTATACTAAAAATAGTTTACATTCCTCTATTTTACAGCCCTATGCTTTGGCTCTGTAATTAACTCTGTGTCCCTTTTGTGTGTGTGTCTTCATCTCCTTTAGCTTTAGGGTGCCCAGCTGTTCTGGTCGCCTTCACTTCATATGGCTGTCTAAGATCAAACAGACTTGTATCTCCCCTGTGATGTGATTGATATCTGTAATCCATCAGTTGGTCCTTTGGCTGACCCCTCCTTATACAACCTCTGACCTTTGTATGTCCAGCTGGACTAGGCTTCTATGTGTCCTTCTCTTCATGTAGTCTGGTTTTAATGTTCAGCTATTCTGTACATCTTATGCATTTGTCTATGTGTTATATTTGCTCCCACAATCCCCCCTGTGGGGCTTATTAGCCCCATAATAATACAAATATAACCATAGGATGGTGAATGAGAATACCTGTGATAGACAATAAAACAGAAAAACAGAGTAAAATACATATACCAACTGGACCAAACATCTCTAGTATTACATAAGAGTAAAAGATCCAGTTAAGTATAGAAACAAACAAAAAATAACAAAAAATAATACATTACATTTTGTTGAAGCATGAGCAAAACATAACCTCAGGCAAGGCTATCTTAGTTTATGTGAAAAAGAAAAAATATTTCAAAATAAAATTGACACAACATCATTCTAAATTGAAGCTATCAACATGATCCTCCCTCTCAGACACCTCTCCAACAAACATGATACCAACCTTAAAAGATTAAGGACATGGTCCATAGACACATATAACCAGGATATCCCACTGTTTCCTACATGCTTTTAAATTTAACCTAGTATCTAAAAGGCAAAACTAACTTTTAATTAAAAGAAAACCTAGATATATTCATCGATATACCTATAAAAACATTCAACAAAACATACAAAAACACAAGGCCGTAAGCAAAAATAGACCCTACATAGCACCTCTTGTACTTACTACGGAAATGACCCTTTTCGTGGATACGTATCAGTTGACTGTCCTATGAACTTGGAATGTCAGCATATACATGTAAACCATCCTTATGAAAACCCTAGCAAGTGTAACCACCTCCAGAGACAACTCCATACAGGCAGTTTGGATGACCAAACATCCAGAAACTATCCACAATACCTCTGTCTTGATAATTTAGCATAATAAGAGATGGCGCAACCTGAGTTATTTTACCACACAACCCTCTTTTATTCCTCACCAACCCTTTATCTTGATTTCTACGAACCCCTGCAGTCTCTAGTACCCAAATAGTATCACATTCTATAGTGGTGTTACCTACATCAATACCTTCGGTGTTATGGCTGTAAAAACATTCATATATTCCTTTAATCACAGTCTTTCCATCTAACAAAGGCCCATTTAATTCAGTTCAAATGTTATAGACAGCACAATCCTTGTCACCCAAACCAATGTTGTTCAACACAGTCCTGCCTCTAGTTCTCCCTCGAGCAATCCTACATTCTATGTCACACAAAGGAATGTAGTATTTTCTCTGAACATTGAACATTTTATATTTAACACATTTCTTCAAATGATGCAGGTTCAGGTACTGTCAAAAGATCAGACAAAGGTGATTTACTACACAATATACAATTGTCCATTCTGTGCCTGTTTGCCGTATACTTAGCCCATCAGTACCATTCGTTTTTCACCACCTCTTCCTGTGTGATGTCATTGAACGATTCTGAGTCTGATACATCTATATCTGTCATCTTGGCAATGTTCTCGTCTTGAGGTAAGTCATCAGAGTTTGAAAAAAAAATCCAAATCTCATTAAAAAAATCCCTTTCGTTCTGATGTGTCAGGTGTCTCTGTGGTTACCGTGGGCTGCTTGGTAAGAGCAGTGGTCGTCACAGCAGCCGCCACCGTTGTCGTCATTGCTTTGGTTGTCACAAGCTGTTCTTGTTTAGGTGCTGGCGTAAGACCCAATTTAATATATTTGTAACTGTTTCCTTCACTCAGTCCTGATTTTGTAATTTCAACTACAAATTCTTCACCTTCTACTGGAGTTATCTCGTTCATGATAAACTCCCAGCCCTCCACACGTTTGGTTAGTGTCAGGTCACATCCTTTGAGGTCCCAAACAGCTTCTCCCTTTGTTATATGACGCGTCCATCCACAGAGTGGCTCCTCCGGTACAGGTTTCTTCTCCCATACAGGAACTATCCTCTGTTCCCCTAGTTCTGTTAGAAGTTGTGGCGGAACATGAAACTTAAACCTATCAACAGGTCCTGTCTTTTTACCTCGTTCGACAGGTTCCTCTCTTCTCTTCCTGCTTTTATCATTTATCTTGATTGTGAGTGCGTGCATTATCTTCCTATTGTCCTCAGTTGCTCTTACTCTGTCATTGTCACTGTTCTTTCGTGGTCCTAATTCCAATGGTTCATTATGGAGATCAGGTAAGAGCTGAAAAGTCAATTGTGGGGAAATCCCCATTTCTTTCATCTTGCAGGATGTCTCCTTCTGCTCTTGGTAAGGCTTCTCCTCCACTCTCTTCTCCTGTTGTTCCCTCCTCAGGCCGAACTGAGCCTCCATCTGGGAAGACTTCCATTTCCGGGAAGAGATGTTCCCATTCTTTAGGCGATACCTCGTGGTCCCACTGTAGAGGGCTTCCGTCAACAGAGTCTGCCCCAACAAGTATATCATCAGGAGTAGCAGACATGTTACCTCCCCCACTTCTGGGCTTTCTGGCCATACTGGAGGAGGCTTTGGTTGTTTGTCTCTTTTCTTTTCAGGCTCTTTTCCCTTGGTGCTTCTTCTGGGTGCGTTAGTTGGCTCACTCATCGTATCTCGGCTTGGTCTGCCATTTTCTTGATTCCTCTCTGGCGTTTTGATCGTCTCCGCTGCTCCTGCTCCCTCCGGGGTCCCCTCTGGTGAATCAGCATCCTCTGTGTCCCCATCTCTGTATGGTTGTGTCCTTCTCTCCGTCGGGACTCAGGTACAGTGGTTTAGATGATACCACGTCTTGCTTCTTTTCACTTGGACGGCCGTGATTGTGGCTGCTGCCACCTCGTAAGGTCCTTCCCTCCTCGGCTGATCCCACTTCCTTCGGAATACTCTCGAACGTAGACTGGATCTCCTGGTATTACTGGGAGAGGTCCTTCTGGTCCCCTTGGATCATCAGATGTGGAACCTCTCATCCTGGTTCAGGTTTCTGCCTTCTTTCTGTGGGGCATTCATACTTAAAGACTTATGGCCTCTGTTCTATGATTACACCATACATTCTCTTACTTCCATCACTCATCACACAAACTGACATTCCAGCTGAAGCTGGAGAACCCTTCTCCATCTGGTTTCCTAAACAAAAGACTTAGAAAACAAAAAACACAACATAACAGTATTGACAATGTTATGTGTTATGCATGACTGTATTCATAAATACTGAAATCTAAGACCATGACAATTCCCACTCTCTCTTCACCTGACTCTATGCTTCCAGGATGTGTTTCTGCTGGACTCTACAAAAATGGAGGCCCTAATTAGCTTCCTCATGCTTTTATCCAGTCTTCCCCTTTCAGCCACAGGTTCTGAGAGGTGTTCCCAAATCATGTCATTTTTTACTTAGTTCCCCACTTGCTCTATATCAACTGATAAGCCTGTGCATAACCTTTATCAACATTATTTCTTCTTGAATTAATTCAACACTGAATAAAACTACCATCTATCCTTATTCACATGATACATTATCAAATAAAACAAATAACCCCCAAACTCAACCCAGTATGTCTACAGTGGAATCTAGTTTCTCTCTCTCTCTCTCTCTCTCTTTTGTTTTGTTTCACGTCCTCTGTCATGGTGTTTTCAAGCTCACCCATTATTCAGCTGGACCTTACTTCTTGTGAAACTTATGCACCCATCAAAGAGAGACATGACGATCTTTACCACTGCAGGTGCTATGAGAGGTATATCCCCAGCCTGGTGTATGTTGATGTACACTCAGTCTCCAGAATTCAGCCCATGCCCTTCCATTTGGCGTTTTATGTGCTGTCTTTTCCTGGGGGCATACACACTAACACATGGGTTATTTCCTGACAACAGACTTTCTTCATATAGCAGGATCACTACATTTAAATTTTTAAATAACAGCCCTATGTAAACATTCTGTTATGTAAACATTCTGTCTCAAATACCTGGCCTCTTGCCACAAAAATATTCATAATGATAGCCAAAATATGGTCCCTACAACACCTGCTGTAAGAATAATCAGTCAAGTGTCTTCCAGTTGAAAGAACATCCAATCCTAACAAAACTAAGTCCTAAGCTTCTCAAACTTTTGCTCTAGTGTTCAAAATGCCACTACTTATTATTTTTACCATAATCTAGGTGTGTGTAATGTTCTATTTACTTTTAGAATTGTCCCTATATTTTAATTGTCCCTACAAGACCAACTGTCCTTCCTTATCTGTTAACTATCCCATAGGTCACATCCCATCCTAGAACACCATTTACCCATCCCCCCTTTGTTACCTGGCTCTGCCCAGGCAACAACCTTGCCTACTCTTAAACAATGATATCGGTAAAATTAGTAAATTATCCTTATCTGACATCATGTAGGAGCCCCTTTTAATTTTCCACATGTCCAATTCTCCCTTTAATAGTCAAGTTCAGTGCTACATTAGACATATTAAAGAACCCTTAATCCTTAAAATCAAAATTAATTTGTGTAATTTAAAACTCATAAAATAAAAACTCATAAAATTCCATATTTGAGTGTGCCTCTTTAAAATACCTTTGCACCAAAACAAATAATCCTAACAATGGTTTTAGGTGTATATACTTGCAGACCTGTTTTAACGTTTATGGCCTCATTCTCCCCAAGATCATAATCCCAGGAAACATCCAAAATTGAGACACCTAAACATCAATATTCCCAGAAGAACACAACACTCCTAACTAGCATTCACTATGCTAATTCCGATTCAGAAACTCAAAAGTGAACTATAAACTAAACCTAATGATGATTCCCCTTTAACTCAAATCATTAATCATAAGTTTTAAACAAGGTCAATGTATATGATTACTTAAATGAACATGCTATCCTTAGATACAATTAACCCGATAACGTTGTATTACTTCTTCCCCTCTGCCGCAAATGTCGTACATTTCTCAGTGTAAGAAATCCTAATCCCAGATATTTAATAAAAATATAAACGCGTTTTTCCTTGGCTCCTTCAACTCACATATTTTAGATAACTTCCATCCGTCCTGATATGAAGAATTCTACTTAAACACACCAGAACTAATGCTTAATTAAGTTGAATCAACTCCTAGAATAACCAGTCTCATAGGAATCAAACAAGTAGGTATATGGACTTCTGAAAAGTGACTCAAAACAATAATGCACGCATTTTCCTTCTAAAAGACACGAACAATTTTCTCCGGTACCCCCAGTCCGTGGCGACAACAGTGCCTCGAGTGATGTCATCAACAAGCGCTCAACCTTGGCTCAATCCGTAACGACTTTCAATGAATTGTTGGCTGTCTACAGCATCAGTATTTCGGGTTTGATGAACCAACCCTAATTTATCACATCTGTTGAATCCTGAACTAGAGTTTACAACATCAATCAACATTTCTCATCTTCCAATTCGCCAAATGTATTTCGATGGGCACAAATCTATCGTAATTATTTCCTGTTATTATTCAGAGCATTTTAATTACGACTCTATTCCCAATATATTATTCCCAACAGATAATTTAGTGAACAGACATCACTTCACCCTTATTTTAAGTTGAATGAGTTAGTCTTTCAATTTGAACCAAACAAACTATTTAATACGTTCAGTTTATATCTTATACCAATACTAGTGACTATAACTTTCTCTGCAAAACAATTTAATTACCACCAAGAACTCAGATATATTTTTAATTAACGCCTCGGCTAGGAACCGAACCCTAGATCGCAGTTTGTAAGACTGCTCCGCTCACCACTATAACAGCAATGCTATGAACCTGACTGAGATTCTCCGCAAATAGACCCATTTTACAGTTATCTATAGTTGTTTATCCAGCATCTGGACAACAGAAAATAGTCCTAATTTAAACGCTCAAACTTTTCCCTCAGTTAGGATTTACCCAAAGACCATAACCCCAGGGAACTGATAATTTCTCCTATGAACCCATGTTAAAATTAAAATAAACCAATTTGAATAACTAGTCAATTAAAAAAATAATAGAATTTCAAAGTGATGGTACACGCCGTCCCAACCTTCGCTCTCTCTCCCCCGCTACTCTCTCCTCTTCCATCCTATCATCTCTTCCCTCTGCTCATACCTTCTCCAACCTATCTCCTGATTCTACCTCCTCAACCCTCCTCTCTTCCCTTTCTGCATCCTTTGACTCTCTATGTCCCCTATCCTCCAGGCCGGCTCAGTCCTCCCCTCCCGCTCCGTGGCTCGACGACTCATTGCGAGCTCACAGAACAGTGCTCCGGGCAGCCGAGCGGAAATGGAGGAAAACTCGCCTCCCTGCGGACCTGGCATCCTTTCACTCCCTCCTCTCTACATTTTCCTCCTCTGTCTCTGCTGCTAAAGCCACTTTCTTCCACTCTAAATTCCAAGCATCTGCCTCTAACCCTAGGAAGCTCTTGCCACCTTCTCCTCCCTCCTGAAATGATTTAGATGCACTATTGTAAAGTGGCTGTTCCACTGATGTCAGAAGGTGAATTCACCAATTTGTAAGTCGCTCTGGATAAGAGCGTCTGCTAAATGACTTAAATGTAATGTAAATGTACACTTTGAATAAAGACTGGTGTTTCTCAATCATTTCATAATTAACTCCCACCTGTTCCAACAATTTCTAGTGAAGTTGATCAGTCTTCACGGGAAATTCTTAGGATCCAGGGCATTTGACACCATTAAAATGTTTCCACTCTCCTTTCTTTAGAAACAACTTAAATATATTTTCAAAAACATTTCCATCCTTCTGCATACCCAATTTGAAACCGAACTGAAAACCCATTGAAAATGTAACCCCTTTTTTCTGGAAAAGAAATGTACATTTCGTTAACATTCACCATGCCACCCTCTAAATCAGCAAGCCAACAGTAACACACATACCAAAATCCCCTCACTTTTCCCGAGCATGCGACAAAAGCTCCAGCCATGCACAGAACGCACAATTCCTCCCTGCTCGGCCATCTGTATCCTACCCTTAGAAATTGAAAACACCCATACACTACAATTTGCTCTTCTTAACTAATTCTACCACGTTTGTGATTTCTCATATACGTTTATTTTCCGTATTTTGACGCCAATAACTTCTCCACGCATTCAATCACCATTAAAACCCTAGTAAAACCTACTCTATAATGTCTACAACTGTATTACTGAGTATTACAGAAGCCTTAATGTCTTATTCTAGTACAGCACCTCAAATACCACTATGTTTTTATCTTTGCTTATACTATTACTTTAACTTTATTCCGTGTATTAAATCCCATTTCTTATTTATAATATAATGCACTTTCTTATCTCTTTATTTATCCGCTTGCTATTTTCTCTTTTAGCCTATTTTACTATTTAATTCCTGAGACTGTTTTTAAATTGCAGCTTCCTATTTCGTTTACAGGGCTCGTGATACTTTTTAAATAAATGTTCTTGACTTCTATTTTCATGCACTTTTCTTACTTTATTCTTGACCGCCTAGATTTATTTTAACCAGTATATTTTAATCTGTATATCTTTAAGTTATTTCTTCCTACTTGGCATTGAGAGTTAAATGCGCTCTCTTTCTCAAATTACACTTAGTTAACTGTCAGAGGTCAGCGCATTCCCAGTTGGTCACAGACACACAGCCTGTTCTTCCTCTTCTTTCTAATCTGCTCATTCATCACAAAGAATTATATTACCGCATTCATTCAATCCCTTTGTTTTTACCTAAAAAACAAAACAGTTTATTACCTTACTTAATTCACTTCCTCTACCTAAACTGGTATTATCCTATAGGATTTTTCACTCATACCCCGTTTTTACCCAAAAACGACCTATAGTTTATCCCTAGCTTAATACACTTCCTCTACATAAACTGGTATTATCCTATAGGATTTTTACGACATGACGAGACTACTGTCTAATCGGATCAGCTTGTCTTCATATCCTATTCATCCACCCCGTATTGATCTTTATTCTACGTTAGAGCAATATCGTAGGCGCGACCTACTGATTTATAAACCCCCGTTTAGCTAGGCAGAGCGTTTTATATTCGTAGGATTTCCTTTTTCAGTTGAACGTTGCACAATCAGGCTAACGTTTTCCCCGTTCTAAATATTCGTCCGTTTCAGACCTCTTTCATAGAGCGGTATCCACGAATATTTCTCTATCTACTTATTAATAAAGTAGCCTACCCATACAGACCTTCAGATATATATTTTGAAGCGGTATCGCAGGATTTCCTTTTTCAGTTGAACGTTGCACAATCAGGCTAACGTTTTCCCCGTTCTAAATATTCACCCGTACAGACCTTCATTTCAAAGCGGTAGCCATGTGTATTTATTTTCTAAATAATCATCCGTACAGACCTTTTCCTTGAGCGGTAGCCATGAATATTTTGTCTATATCTCACTACTTATTTATTTTCTAAACATATAAGCAGACAGCTGTAGCCCTGTGCCTGATTCCAACCACTCAGCCAGAGAGCGCAACACACTCGCACCGTCCGAGCACCCGACACCAGCGAAGTTCACAGCCCCCGCTTACTTACAAACTAAACATGCATACACATTAGTATTTATACAATTCCCAAGCTTATATACATGCATGCAATTCATTGAATTCAAAAGTTCTTTCGTTTCTATGGTTTTTAGGAAATTTGAGAGAGAGACCTACTTGACGCTCCCCTTGCTGCTACAGGATCTTTTGTGGCAATCTACGCAGACATTTCAGCTTACCTTGTTCAAAGCTGGGTGGCCACCCTTGTCTCGCCAGAATGCCCCAAAGATCCCACGGCCAGCGAAGAACGTCTTCAGTCCCTGAAACTCCTGGCAAAGCTTGCCAAATACAACGCATTACAGAACTTGTGAAGTCAATTCGGCTTTTTAATACAAGAATATAGCAAGCCGGGAAGGTCCATGGAACACACTCCACTTCCCAGAGCCCCGGCTCCAGTAT